>NC_073344.2:27010000-27135000 GCF_027580225.2 Misgurnus anguillicaudatus | reverse complement strand
GGTGAAAATAATATAATGAAATGTTGTTTCAATATGGTACATAGTCCACATGTTATGTTATTAGAATCGGCACCACATGAAGTCGAACACGTTTATTATTTATAACGAGAAGAGACGCAGGCGTGTATATACCTGTGAGCGGACACATATGGGATGCTTCTGGGATGTTATACTCTGTGATTTCGTGTTTAAAAAATGTGACTTTTACCCACATCAGTTGATCGGTAAATGTGAAAAACTGTTTCCATTGCAGTTTTTCAATATATGCCTTAAAAAAAATCCTCATGCAAGCGTCTAAACTTTTTTGCAATACACGGGTTTTTGCGAAATTGCTGTGTTTCCATTGGGCGTATTTTCAATTCGCAATTTCAATTTGCACAATTTAGAGGGTAATGGACACACAACTAATGATTGTGTCACTGCAGTCTTGTGTGAGTACATTCAGTTTTGGCAGCTGAGATCTGAGGGGATAATCACGCTTACGTGTTTCATGGGTGGGACTTGTCAACTTTGTGCATGGCCACTTCTGGTGCAGTTTAACAGTGGCTGAAAGGAAGGCTAGATGTCACTGCTCTGTTGTAAGTCGAACAAACAACACCAATCCTACTTAAGTTTTCTTGTATTCCCGACCGAATTGAGTCTAGAAGTGGACGATGTGGCACTTTTTTACAACACTGCAGTGTTTAAAAGCAGCTTTACAAGAGAAGAAACCATAGAAAATGGGGGAATTATTTATATGTTGAATTTAAAGCAATAAAATAGAATTGAATATATGGTATTTCTGCAGAGTTTTGTGTTCTCACAAATTTAAAAAAAAATGGAACTAATTACTATAAACTTACTATAACTTTCCTTCGAGTATAAGCTGTTTAGTCAATATGATTAATGACAGGCATCATATTTAATTCGACATGCCTTTCCATCTTATGTGAAAATGGCCCCTAAAAGAAGAATGACATGATAGCAGGTTTCTATATTACATAAAAACATTTGCAAAAATACCATGAACAGCAGTGCAAAAACATCATTGGGTGCATCTCAGCACCATACGCAAAAAGTGAACTAGTGATGTCTATAGCAATAAAAGCTATATTAACAGAAATGACTAAACCCTAAATGAATCTGTATTCCTTCAATTGAGTCATTGACCGGAAGTGGTCGTGCACAAAGATCGCTAAAAGCGGAAGTTCTACGTATCAGCGTGAAAATCCCCTATGATGAAGCTTCAGACATCAAACACTGACACTTACATCAGACTACTTCAGATACTGAGAATCACAGTTAACTCTTTCCCCACCATTGATGGGTTAACTAAGTGGTTCTCAACTCCAGTCCCCGGCCCCCCCTCCCAGAATGTTCTAGATGTCTCCTTATATGAAACACCTGATTCCACTCATCAGGCTCCTTCCAGAATGTTTGAAACGTTTCCTTAATTAACACACAAGCTGATGAACTGAATCAGGGGCACGTTCAAGCTCACAGCGTTGCGCAACGTTTTGCTACGGTTTCCGGGTTAAACGACATGTTTCCTGGAAACGGTGTGCAACGGCTGCAACAGGTTTTAGATGCGTTTTCTCTTGTTTGGTGGGTGTGTCAGAAATGTCGGCCCAATCAGCGGCAAGATGTATATAAACCACACTGTAAAAAATACTTTGCTGCCTTAAAATTTTTTGTTGAATCAACTCAGATTTACAAGTCATGTCAACACAGATGAGTTGTCACAACTTATAAAATATCAAAAGTCAACTTAATTTTATAAGTTATAACAACTCACCTGTAGTTATAACAACTCATCTCTAGTCAAGATAAATAATAGTAAGTTGAAATGACTTAAGGCAGCAAGGTATTTTTTACAGTGCACGCGGTACTAAAGGGACAGCTCGCTCAATGGGTACAAGTTGGAATGTTGTCTTTCATTCTGGACGGCAAGGTCAGTGACTGTAACATCGAGGGTATTTTACAGTATTAAACACACATTTCTAACGCTTTCATCAGGCTTCAGAAACATTTAAAAAAGAACACAAAGAATGCCCAGGTGAAAAAGTAGTACACTTCCATAGTGCACTCAAAGCGCTTCACCTTCGCACACCAATTCCGTACCCAACATGCCAAAAATTCATCCCACGTACTTCTTAAGATGCTTTCAAGATCATCCAAGTGCACCTCACTGTGCTATCCCGAGACACCATAAACATGAACTAAAATGTGCTAAAAACGTATTTAAAAAATATATTTAGGTACTACTTGTAGTAAAATTGAAACCATCTTTGTATGAAAGTTGAGTTCAAGTTTAATACAAGTGTTAACTAAATACATTTTTTAATACAGAGATAGAATGTTAAAAGTGTATTTTAGTTTATATTCATGGTGTCTCAAAATAGCACAGTGAAGTACACTTAGATAATCTTAAGAACATCTTAAGAAGTACGTAAGATGAATTTTTAGTATAGTAGCCTCTTATGGAACGGCTGAAATTCCACAAGGGGGCGTATTTGTTCCTCAGACGTTGCACAATAAACGTGACATCCGAATATATTCATTATAAATCGTGAATGAAAAGTGACACCGTTTTTTTAATTTTTCATAAATATAGTTTTTTTTTGGTTGTGCATTCCAATTAATTTCAATGCAACTGCAGTTGGTTTGTTTTGATTTAAACCTTCATAACTTAAAAAATACAGCTAAGTAGCACCATAAAACAAAATAATAACATGATAACATAATAATAAACATGTTTTGACAAAAATGTTAAAAAATGGATTTATCTCGTTTTGCAACGAAACTCTTGATATCTTAATTCGGTCAGAAACATCAAGATTGTGAGATGAACAAATCGTTTTGGATTAAAAGGCTTGGATTTTTGGGGATTTATGAACAATTTGTTTTGGACAATTTCACCGAAGCGGATAAAGGGAAGATTTTGAAGGTAAGTACATATCCTAAATCGGCGCCGCCCTGTTCAGGTAACTAACAACTAGATTACTGCTAAAAATCATATGATGCTTTGTGTGTGCGCTTAATGGAAACCCGAAAGTCTAAGCTTTACAACGATGTGACGCATGACCGTATATTTTGAAGATTTAATGCTTCAAAGTTACAATGACGTAATGCAGCCTCACGTGCAAGGGAGGGGGTGTACCGTGTACGGCACAGTGTTCCTTATCAGGTTAAGTACAAAATTAGTGTGCGAAAATAAAGCACTTTAAGTACACTATGGAAGTGTACTACTTTTTCACCTGGGTGGCCTCTCAGCTACTGTAGTTGCAACACGTCACCGTTTCTGTTTAATAAACGTTGTGCAACGTTTTGTTGTGGCTGAACGCAGCCTAGGTGTTTCATATATGGAGACATCTAAAATGTTCTGGGAGGGGGTCCGAGGACTGGAATTGAGAAGCACTGGGTTAACTCATCAATTAAGAGGAAATGCTTCCCTAAAGAGTTTTCAAAGCAATCCATATTTCTGCTATTATCCACTAGTTGTTGCTCTTACACAACTTATGAAACACTGATCCAAAAACAGTAAAAACTCTTTATTTGTGTGTATGTTTTGATCATCGCTCTGAATCTGATCTCTTAAAAAAAAGTCCTTTACAAAAATCCAATTTTTATTTTTTTAAGAAACCTACCCATATTTAAAAAGAAAAGATAAAAAGAAAACAAATGAAGATTTTTTAGGTTGTTGTAAAACATTGTTCTCTTATTTGATATATTGTATGTTTATATATTTATATAAAGGCATTAAACTTTTGTGAAAATTATTAAAAAAAATGCTGCCACTGGCTGTCAGAGAGTAAATGCTGCCTGTACTGATGTATGTCTAACAGTAACATTGTGGTGATAACAAAATTAAATGTTTAAACTTTACTTACAGTATAATGTAAAACTTCTGTGTGCTACCTGAATGATCTAAATACAAAGACTTACAGAAGCAAGAATAAAACAAAAGTTCATGTCACACAGAAATTTAGTAACAATGACAATATTGACTTGAACAGAACTCAGTGTTTAGAAAGAAACACTTCCCCTTTTCTTTATATGGATAGTTCACACAAAATGAACATTTTCTCATCATCTAGTCACTCTCATGTTGTTACAAATCTGTATAAATGTCTTTGTTCTGATGAACATGAAGGAAGATATTTTAAGAAATGTTTGATTATGAGCCCCATTCACTTCAATAGTAGGAAAAAGAATACTGTGGAAGTGAAGGGTTTCTTTACAAACATTGCTCAAAATATCTTCATTCGTGTTCATCAGAACAAGGTTTGTAACAACATGAGAGTCAGAAAATGATGACGGAATTTTCATTTTTGGGTGAACTATCCCTTTAACCACACCCTCTTTCTCTCTCTCTCTCTCTCTCTCTCTCTCTCTCTCTCTCTTTATTTCTTTCTTTCTCTCTCTCGCCACACCTTTGTTTTTTTTATCTGCTGCCAAAGTTTTACCTCACAGTACTGATTTCAGGATGTAAGTTAATCTGCAAAATAAAAAAACTGACACACAGTCACAATGATTTTCATATGAAAATGATGATATAACATCAACTGAACTGTGAGGTTTGCAGTTAAACATTTAAAGTTGATCAAACAGCGTCATCATCATCAAATGAGTTTTATATTTGTTAGGAAATCTGTAGCGCACTATCGTTTGTCACGTGATACCGCAGTAAAGCTTAACTAAAACTCAGACGATTATGTAACCCAACTAACTAAAACTCTCCTCAGACATCTGAATATGAAACATAAAACTGATCTCATGCGCATCTCGTGTAAAGGTGATCTTGGTATTCCAGGTGAGCTCGCGCGCGTCGCGCCCCCCTGTGTCTAGAGGGCGCATTTTTTAGGCACGCGCAGGTTCGGTCACGCCTCGCGCGTTCAAGTTCCGTTTGCTTATCGCTAAATGAAACGGGAGTGAAACTTACTGTCCGAGCCGCAGTCCGCGCAGCTCTCGTTTCCCGGCTTCTGCATGATTTGTCTGAGCGCTCGCGCCGCTCGCTCGTTGTCCGTCATGTCTCCGGTGAACCGGCGGCGGATGAGAGGCAGAGGCGCGCGCGGAGCGGGAGGAGGTCCTCTTGCGATGGAGGTGCTGCAAACATTCGGAAGTGTTCAGCGGGGTTTGTTCAGACTTGTTGTTCCGCATAAAAAGAAGTGATGTGTGTGTGTGTGTGTGTGTGTGTGTGTGTGTGTGTGTGTGTGTGTGTGTGTGTGTGTGTGTTCTCCAAAGTACAGAGTGTGTCTTGATCACGTGAACAAACATTACTAATATACAAACTTTATACTTCAACACACTAAATACACAAATGACTACACACAACTTTAAACACTCACTGTAAAAAAACAATACAACATGAAGTTAAAACAACTTGATTTTGAAAGTCAATTCAATTCAACCTTGTATTTTAAATTTTAACCTGTGAAAAGTTTACATAACTGATAAAACTAGTTGTAACATAACAATATATGTTAATTTGACAAAAGTGCTGTATATTGTTTCCAGATGTTAGATTGCATTTGTATTTGGCAAACACTTTTATTCATGTTTATTAGTATGAATAGATAAAGATGTAAGATATAAATTCAGTAAGAAGCAGTGAGAACTACGAGGATAAAAACATATACATTTTTCTTTAATTCTAAGCTAAATTCCAGTATGGTAGATAGTCATTATCTAAAAAAGTGTCATTGTAGGGTTTCGTCTTCTTAAACGCAAAGACTGAATAAAAAATGTAACATAAATATTAAATTCTCAGTTCCTGTGATTGTCCACACGGTGGCAGCAGATATCTCTGTGACTTTACCTGTGCGATAGTTTTCAGCATTTTTTCATTTTGGTAGTTAATGTTAGTTAATCCAAAAGCCGTCAATGTGCATTAACTAATGTAACAGACAGACTACAGCTTTTGATTTAAAAAATCTATTAGTATTTTATTATTATTGCATTGTTGCAAAAGGTGACAAGTTTGCATTCCTGTGACCAGCCCCCCTAAAAACTTGCACCAGAAATTTAAAGTTATACGATAAAGTCTATAATATAATAGTTCAATAAGTTTTCAGAAAATATAATACTCAAGAAAACTACAGATACTTCAATAAAATGTGCATAAGTACAGTACTCAAGTAAATGTTACTGTCCACCTGTACTTACAGTGTATACATTTTTATTTCAGAGTAAACACTTTAACTGTGTGTTCAACCTGATATCAAATATGATTAAGTCTGGTTTAGTGACACATCTCAATCCAGATTATCAGAGGTTGCTCAGTCATCAGCAAACAGATGCAAAGAGTGATGGGACTCAGATGGGCTGGTACTGTAACACTGTCTCAATGGCAACCGTAAATGATGCTGCCACAATAAGCACCAACATAGAAGAAATACATAAAGAAGAGATCATCAACCATCATTATCAGACACTGATACCGCTAACAGAACCACACGAGAGCAGATTGTGTATAATAGATTAGATCATCTGATATATTAAAAGAAAACTCATCCCCGTGCAGCATCTGTCAGGGTTCAAGAACATAACACAGACCACACATCTCTTATACAGACTGACTTTACTAAGACCTTTCATCAGATGAGGTGGAATCAAGTTTCCATATAAACTCTTGCTTTGGACTGAAAGTGTTTTTGTTGAATACACGTCTGCTTGTTATAGCGCCACATGCTCAATATTCAGTGATACATTAAAAATGTTGTCAGTTTTTACGTCTCTGATTGTGACACACAAATCAAGCTGAAGTCTTTGTAAAACTACAAAAACATTACACACCTGCTGTCAGGTTTCTTCCTCCGTCTGAAGATCTAATCTGTGCAGTGAGTTAGATTGAAAGAAGCCTAACTAGAGTTGAGTGCAAGTCTATTTAGCTAATGGAGATATGGTGGATGGATGAAAGTCTTGATTTTCCCTTCCCCTATTTCTCTAGCCATGTGAGGTTGTTTAATGTGCCATAAAGTACTATTCTTAATAAACCTGCTTTTCACCAAATGTATATGAGTAAACTGAAATAATCTTTTATTTCTAAACTACTCACAGATGAAATGGTACCCTTAAAATTTGGAAGAGCAGCACATCAGGTTCACACAGTGTTGAGAGAACCAATGAGTGGCAGACAATGAAACTGCAAGACAGTAAATCTTTTAAAAAACATAATAAAAATTCCCACATTTCTTTGAGTACTGCATCATTCATTCTGTGCTGCATCAGGAGGGGTGTGATGTGGAGTGAGATCAGATGGGGTGTGACGTGGAGTGAGATCAAATGGGGTGTGACGTGGAGTGAGATCAAATGGGGTGTGACGTGGAGTGAGATCAGATGGGGTGTGATGTGGAGTGAGATCAGATGGGGTGTGACGTGGAGTGAGATCAGATGGGGTGTGACGTGGAGTGAGATCAGATGCTTGTGATGTGGAGTGAGATCAAATGGGGTGTGACGTGGAGTGAGATCAGATGGGGTGTGACGTGGAGTGAGATCAGATGGGGTGTGACGTGGAGTGAGATCAGATGGGATGTGACGTGGAGTGAGATCAGATGGGATGTGACGTGGAGTGAGATCAGATGGGGTCAGATGTGAGATCAGATGGGGTGTGATGTGGAGTGAGATCAGATGGGGTCAGATGTGGAGTGAGATCAGATGGGGTGTGATGTGGAGTGAGATCAGATGGGGTGTGATGTGGAGTGAGATCAGATGGGGTCAGATGTGGAGTGAGATCAGATGGGGTGTGATGTGGAGTGAGATCAGATGGGGTGTGATGTGGAGTGAGATCAGATGGGGTGTGACGTGGAGTGAGATCAGATGGGGTGTGATGTGGAGTGAGATCAGATGGGGTCAGATGTGAGATCAGATGGGGTGTGATGTGGAGTGAGATCAGATGGGGTGTGATGTGGAGTGAGATCAGATGGGGTGTGATGTGGAGTTAGATCAGATGGGGTCAGATGTGGAGTGAGATCAGATGGGGTGTGATGTGGAGTGAGATCAGATGGGGTGTGACGTGGAGTGAGATCAGATGGGGTGTGATGTGGAGTGAGATGGGGTGTGACGTGGAGCGAGAGCGAGATCAAATGAGGTGTGATGGGGTGTGATGTGGAGTGAGATGGGGTGTGACGTGGAGTGAGATGTGAGATCAGATGGGGTGTGATGTGGAGTGAGATCAGATGGGGTGTGATGTGGAGTGAGATCAGAAGGGGTGTGATGTGGAGTGAGATCAGATGGGGTGTGATGTGGAGTGAGATCAGATGGGGTGTGATGTGAGATCAGATGGGGTGTGATGTGGAGTGAGATCAGATGGGATGTGACGTGGAGTGAGATCAGATGGGTTCAGATGTGAGATCAGATGGGGTGTGATGTGGAGTGAGATGGGGTGTGATGTGGAGTGAGATCAGATGTGGTGTGATGGGGTGTGACGTGGAGTGAGATCAAACGGGAGATCAAATGGGGTGTGACGTGGAGTGAGATCAGATGGGGTGTGATGTGGAGTGAGATCAGATGGGGTGTGACGTGGAGTGAGATCAAATGGGGTGTGACGTGGAGTGAGATCAGATGGGGTGTGATGTGGAGTGAGATCAGATGGGGTGTGATGTGGAGTGAGATCAGATGGGGTGTGACGTGGAGTGAGATCAAATGGGGTGTGACGTGGAGTGAGATCAGATGGGGTGTGACGTGGAGTGAGATCAGATGGGGTGTGATGTGGAGTGAGATCAGATGGGGTGTGACATGGAGTGAGATCAGATGGGGTGTGACGTGGAGTGAGATCAAATGGGGTGTGACGTGGAGTGAGATCAGATGGGGTGTGACGTGGAGTGAGATCAGATGGGGTGTGATGTGGAGTGAGATCAGATGGGGTGTGACGTGGAGTGAGATCAGATGGGGTGTGACGTGGAGTGAGATCAGATGGGGTGTGACGTGGAGTGAGATCAAATGGGGTGTGATGTGGAGTGAGATCAGATGTGAGATCAGATGGGGTGTGATGTGGAGTGAGATCAGATGGGGTGTGATGTGGAGTGAGATCACAAGGGGTGAGATCACATGGGGTGTGATGTGGTGTGAGATCAGATGGGGTTAGATGTGAGATCAGATGGGGTGTTTTGTGGAGTAAGATCATGGGTATGATCTGAAGTGAGGGGTGTGATGTGGGTGATTGAAGACTAGTTGTGCGGCTGTATTCTGGATCATCTGCAGGGGTTTGGTCACATTGGCTGTGAGGCTAGTAGTCTGTCCAGTATAGATATAACAAGAGCTTGGATTAGTGAAGTAGCAGGTAAGGTCTGAGTTTTGTGATATTGAAGAGTACACAGCTGCATGACTGAGTGGTTATTTTGATGTGGGCAGTAAATTTCAGCTATTCACTGAACATCGCCTCCAGGTTCCACCTGCTGTCATAATGAAGATAACAAGATCTGGAAGAACAGAGAAGATATCAGCTGATGTGATGATAATGATAAAGATAACTAGATCTAGAAGAAGAGAGGAGCTATCAGCTGAAATCAATAAATGAATCTAGTGTTGTTTAAAGGTGATGAGACCTGATTAGATTGTAGTAGCAGATGAAGCAGCAGCACAAGATTGAAAGCATCAGTGTGTGTTTGTGTTTGATCATAAAGCTGAGAAATAACGGGGTTTGTGTAGGGTCACTGACTGTGGGCAGTAAAAAGCAGCAGTCAGATCTGATCACACATCAGGTTTAATCTCATACGACTGATTCATGTGATCGTCACGTTTCTGTAATGAACTTCACATTGACTTTACAGTGACAGAGCTCCAGCAACACTTACATTTGTCTACACAGTCTGAAATCAATGAATAACAAATATTTCACCTGATTGATTGATTGGCTGCATGATCCTGTGGGAGTGTCAGAAACAGACAGACATGAATATTAATGAGGGAAACATCAGAGGTCACAGCTGCATTCTTAAATCTTTCTGATGAGATGTTTCTGTTTGAGAATGTGATATATAATTAGTGTAAATATAGCCGTGTAGGTGAATCATATATAAATATTTATATACAAAACATTAAAACCCATTGTTATAGTGCTTAATATTATCTGTGTAGGCTACTGTGAAAAAGAACAACCATATGTTATTATATCAGTTGTTACTTTATATCGTCTAGACTGCATATATGCCAAAACAAGAGATTGAACAAGTTGTGCCCAAACAGGTTAACTGTAACAAAACAAAGAAAACAGGCAGGAACAAAACCATAAAACTACAAGGGCCGTATATATGACTGACAAACAAACACGTAACAGGGCTGCGTTCAGCCCCGACAAAATGTTGTAGTGTTTTTTTAAACAGAAACGGTGGTGTGTTTAACACCCTGTTCTGATGACGCAAGAGTTGCAAATACGACAGCTGAGAAGGCCATTTTTTGTGTTCTTTCTTTATAAAGAATTTGAAATTGGAGTCTGATGAAATTATTATAAATACGTGTATAATACTGTAAAATATGCTCCATGTTACAGTCACTGCTCTTGCTGGCCATAATAAAAGATAACACATTTGTAAACAACTTGACTTGGACGCATTGTCCGAGCTGTTTTTAATTGAATATCGTTTAAATACTTTTTAATATGATGTTGTTGCCGTTTGAACACACACCAAACAAGAGAAAAGGTTTCCAAAAAGATTGTTCAACCTGGAAATCGTAACAAAACTGTTGATCTTGAACGTGGCCCATGTAAGGAAATTTATACGCAATGGAAACCAATCACTAAGCAGGAACTAATAAATAACTATAGCAAAAGATATAGAGATGGGTGTGGTTTAATGAGTATCTGTGCAACAAACAATGGGAAGAAAACGGGCAGGGAAAACAAGAGAAGACAAAAACAATGGAAACAAACTAGACTTCAAAAAGAGTTCAGCAGCGGATGGTACAAAAAAAGAGATGTGTAACTTATCAGATTTCTATAAGAGTTTATTGATTATCTGTAAGCCGGACTGTTCAACAGATTCTGTAATCTCTTCTGAAACAACTGAATAATGATCTGATAGATGAATGAATGATATAAGTGATCTGAATCTGAAGGTTTACAGCTGGATTAAAGGCAAGCAGTGATCATTAAACAGATATTTCACTGCTGTTCACATTATTTATCCAAACCATGAACACATATATATATATATTGTACTTTAGTGTATGAAGCAGCTCTGGAGTTCCTCTGCAAACCAATTCAGCTTAATGTTTCTTTTAAAACACAAAAGAATGATGATTCATAAGAAGAAATGATGCAGATTTAACTTGATGTCTGTCGAGGGACGAAACCAACAAGAACAAAATCCATCATCTGCTGTCAATTACACAACAGAACTGAAGGTTCATGCACTTCAGAAAGACACAAAAAGTTTTGAGTTTAGTCTAAAAGAAGATTTTTAATGGACCAGAGACTGGACGAGAAGAGAGCAAAGGATTCTGGGTAGTTAGAGTACTAAATATAATCCAGTCATTAAAGTGGAGTGACCTGACAGACTTTAGATATAGTAGTGTAATAATACTCACACATCTTTACTCAACATCATCTTCTGTTTCATCTGGGAATCAACAGGAAAAAAGAAACACAATGTAAAAACATAAAGGCTTATATTTGCTTGTTTTCACTTCAACAGTGACAAAAACATTGAAGGGTTTTAAAGAGATGAAGCTGTTTGTTGAAAGTGTTTGTTAAGCTTTTCATCTTTAGAGAAAACAACATGACACCAATCTTCAAGAAGTGCTTACATTAATAATCAGAACATCACCTAACAATCAAATCATCTCTTAATGCATAAAGATGCCAACAGGTGTGTTTATTTGCATTTATAACAGCTTGACAAGCAGTCTGAACATAAACACAACTCTGTGTGTGTGTGTGTGTCAGACTTATTTTCAACAATAGAAACATGTTTTTAAGGGTGTATGAATAAACTGTGTGAGACATGAGTTATGTTTTCCACACCCTACACATCTTCACATCTGTCAGTGGATGAGTAACACACGCGTGGAAACAGACAGCAGGTCACAGTCCATCCACACCAACACCACAGACTCTATATAAAGACTTCTTTAGCATCATTATTTATTCTGAATCACGCTTTACGCAGTGAACTTTATTAATGATTCAATCTCATTCAGATCATTTATCAATGCGAGCAGAACGAGAAGAGAACGAGAGTTGTGTTAGTGATGAGAAAACTCCTAGTATATGCTCCAGAAACAGAAGAAGAGCCATGTACTGCTGGAAAAACACAAGCAGGAGGTTTGTGTATATGTGTGTTTAATTGTATTACATATGTCAGCGTTTGACAGGGATGAAAACACACAGAGACACGGCCTTCAGAGAGCCGACAGAAACAGAATGAGATCAAACACTCCTTCATTCTTTAATCTGACACACACACAACACACACACTACTTGTGTGACAGTATAATATTCACAGAGTCCTTCATTGTTTACCTCACATCATACAATAAACAAACTTATTTCTGAAACCTGTAAGAGATATTTTAGTGTTTGAAGTGAAATGAAGTTCAGTCGCTACTGAATGTTTTCATACTTCTTTAGAAAGTCTGTGTGTGTGTGTGTGTGTGTGTGTGTGTGTGTGTTTGTGTAGACATTTCTTTCACTGGAACAAGACAGTGTACAGTATATTCTTAGGTAGACAATTATACAGCCAAAGCTTCAAAATGGTATAGGCCTAGTCCACACAGACACATGTATTTTATAACCAGAGTTTTTCCTTCAAAAATATCCTGTCCACACATACTCGGTTTAAAAGAGATCTCCAGATCTCCGTTCACATGAAAAAGCAAAAACACGCTATCAAGCACTGTCAAGAGCATGTCACACCAGCAGGCAGTGATATAACCCAAATCGTAAAACCACCTTGGCCAATCAGAAGCCTTACAAAAAATTATAGAGGGTATGCACGTGATGTCACCTTCAGTGAAAGTGACTGCGGTTACGCCCACTGAGTGGCAAAAGACAGAGCAGCAGAATGAGTGTATAGTGTGAAATCAGTAAAACACAGTGAAAACGCGTTGAAATGGGAAACAGCTGTTGTGGGATAGACTGTACTAACAGATTAACAAGAATTCAGAGCTATCGTTTTACAGACTGACAAAAAACACTGAAAGGAAAAGTTAATTGGTTGTTCATGTCAACGTCCAGACCACAGGTGGGTTGATAAGTTGCTTGGGTCACTATCAAGCAGAGGTTTTACTTTCTACTTAAACGTATTTTTTCAAGTATTAGTATTTTATTTGTGTTTTTCTTTGGAAAACATACATTAAAAAGCATATTATCATCATTTTTACTCTATTACATTTCATAAATAATACGTTTTTGTTTTACATTTAATATTTAAGTACATTAACATACTTTTACTCAAGTAAAAGTACACAATTTTAATGTAATTAGGTATTAAATACATTTTAATATGCAATAGTAAAAATTTTCTCCAAAACAAACACCCTACAGATGCTTGGAAAATGTAACTAATGTACTAAGTATTGTCCACCTCTGCTACAGTATCAAGTCCAACTAAATTTAATTTAAGCTGATAATAGTCAGTTTTACTGGCATTTGCGCCGCAGCCGCTATAAAACCAGACATTTTGTTGAATGTTTGCCACTCAACAGGGCAAGCTCTCGCGTGGTCACGTGAAAAAGTGACGTCAATGCATACCCTCCATTACCGGTAATAAAACAAAATACTGCTCCAGTATCAGTTCCAGTTTGGATGGTCATGTTGCATATTAAGTTCAGTTTCAATGTATAAAAGAATGACACAGACAGGCACGCACACAACATATGGCATTTGAAGTCTGTTCTGGTTTGTTTTAAAAAATAGTGATTGTTGTATTTCCTGCCTGATGTTTGTATTCCATTGAGCCAGTGATCAACACACATCACATAATCTATCATAATCAGAAAGAGTTTTATTGTTTTCTATGTTTTTATACACAAATCTTGGTGACAGAAGCTTCACAGTGCAGACATACATGTATGTGGGAATTACACCGGAAAGTTTTGAAAAACATAACACAATAGCACTCTAAAGGAAAAAAAAAACGAATTTAAATAAGGCAATATGGTACACAGTGAAAGTATGTAGTGTGTAAATTATGCATATATGAATGTACAGATTTATTATTTACAGTTGTGCAGTTTAAGATGGTATTTACAGACACAGATGTTATACAGTTATTATTATAGACATGCAAAGTTATGGGAGCTTAATTGTTCAGAAAAAACTCTTCTTGTGTCTGACTGTCCTGGTGCTCATGATCTGTAGACCTGAAAGAGTGGGCTGGTGTGTGGGGTCCAAAGTGATTTTTAAGCCCTTTTTCTCACTCTTGAGATCTACAGATCTTGGTTGGGCGCTGTAATCTCCTGTGCCAGCTCAAAAAGATCAATTTGATTCTTAATGTCACGCCCCTTTTAACTTTTAACCATTAGGTTTGCTAAATACCATCGCATACTAGTAAGCTGCTTTTATAAACAATACAAAGTCACAACTCACAAGAAGAAGATCTTTGAAAATCAGATTTATTAAGAATTGAAACATCAGTGCACAAATGCAGAAAGATTTGGGAGTTTGATTTACAAGAATCATTTGTTTCCGTATGTCAATGATTTCATGATTTGTATCATCACTCAAAATGCAGCTTACGTTTTAGTAAAAATAAAGATGTGGCTAAATATTGCTTTTTTACTTTGGATTATGTTGGTGCAAAAAAATCAGAATCAAACATTCCCTGTGTCTATTAGTGAAAAACACGCTCTGATTGAGATGTTTAATTCAGTATTTCTACTTCTTGTTGATAATGATTCTTTTAAAGCCGTTTCAGATGAATTCCAGCACTAAAAGACTCTTTGTGTCTGTGAGTGATGTCAGCAGGAGTTTTGTTATAAGGACATCAAAGTGAATTTAAATGCAATCACGCTGAAATCATCCAAGACGACTTTAAGAACAAACCCGCTGTGAAAATGCGAAACAAAATCAGTCAAATCATTTCACTGCCTTCATTTCAACATCTTATTAAAGTCAGAACATGAGGGTGAACACTTGACTCAAGGTTTTTATAGACTCGACTGCAAATATATCTGACAATAAAACCAGAAGCGGCTAGAAATACCTCGACAGCAGGATCCTCTGAAGTGAGTTTATATGCTAATGTCTGCTACAGGTGCTCACCATACTTCAGTAAGATGCTCTACACGTACCATTTGCTTTAGCATTCTTCAACAGAAACACAGAGGAAGACTATCATGTATAAAAGTAAATTTCACATAAAAATACTTTAACATAAATACTTCTGGTATCTTTACAGTTAGACATTATCTCTCATGCAAGATTATCTGAACAGACAAACATCAAACAATCCCATCACTCCAATAACATCCAGAGTTTATTTCAATCCAGACCCAATTGAGCCGTGACACGCTTGAATTACAAGAACTGTCAGAGATTAAAATGTTTCACATGGCAGCTGAAAGAAACTCCTGATTCCCTGAACCGATCAAATAAAGGCTTGATCTTTAGGAGCAATGATCATTCATGTAAGATTAGATTCACGTTTTTGTATATGATATTAAACTACAGTTGAGGAAATATTTGGTCTTTTCAAACAATGCAGAACTCATAATTCATGTCAGGAGACAACCGAGGCCAGATTTACTAACAGCTACCGCCAGCGCAAACCATCATTTTGGTTTTAAATAAAGACTGTTGTGATTTATTAAAGATAAAGTGGATTATTAGCACTGTAAAGGTGTGGTTTACTTATTTTTGCCACTGATCTTATTGCATATGCATTTCTAGGAGGATGCAAAATTTATAGGAGGAGATTATTTAAATGATTCACACAATGCAATATACTAATGTTTGTGTCTGTGATATTACTGCTATGTGCACCATTATTTAATGGCAATAAAAGCATGTCTTAAATCATTTTGCCCTTGAAATGTTGCTGATAAGAGAGATATCAGAGAGCGTGTGGTACAAGGCAGAGGATTGTTTTAACATAACAGTTTATTTGCAATGTCAGAGGAACATATTATTCAAAAATATTGTTTGCCAAGCCATGTTATTTATATTTGCTGAAGTAAATAAATAAAAGAGGAGTCACTAGAAGTCCTCAAACAGTAGCAGGTGTTTCAAAACTTCTTGTCAACCTTGATTTTTTTCTCCTCCAGTTGTTTTCAGTGTCCTATGGCTTTGTTAGCTGGGATTACACACACAAATGTTCAGTTGTGATGTCTGTGGTGCTGAACTCAAGCACATCAGGTGTTAGTAGATCACCCGCACCTGAGGAGCATCAGCTGCAACCCTGAACCAATGTGTGCTGCTCTTGATAGATTGTATTGATCATTATGGAAATCAGCTGTTGTGTCTGTGTTATTTTATTTGTGCATTTTTAATAAATAACCTGCAGTGTTACCACTCCCATCTGTGTTTTTTTTTAAATTGTGCTCTCATGCTTATTTGTCCGTTTAGTAAATCCGGCCCCTGATCTTCATCATAGATGTTTTCTAAGTATAAATGATCTTCATCATCACAGTCATAAACATTCATCTACAGTAATAATCCAGCTGCTACAGTATGATGATGGATCTGACTTTATCATCTTAAGAAGCTGATGCTCATCTATATCATGCAGTTATAACTCTACCAGAATCACAATGTTCACAATATTACGTGTTGTGATGTCACTTCATGATTTAGTTCAATTCGACTTGAATGTAAGGTATTGAAACATTATTGATAGTCAAATCAAATCTTAAATGTATACTGGCAGCAAAAACATCATTGACTGCCCTGAGTTTTTCTACACGACGACCTTTCATGCAATTTAGAGTCTCCAACTAAAGACTAATTTGTCCTACACAGATTCAATTATTTGTATATGTCATAATTATAGTCAATGCAATGTACATCTGCATTCACATCACTTTCAGTTGATCAGTTTTTCCTCTGTGTGATTCAGAATATTCGACTCCATAACTATAAGAGACGAGTTTGACATCATCTGCTGGAGCTTTGAGTTTATACGGTCGTGACAGTAAACACAGCCAGAAAAGAAAAGAGCTCACAGAACACAGAAGCACATCGTGGAGGAGCGCTGCCTTTCATCTAGCGTGTACAGTGTTCACAGCAGCAGGCGTCACCTCTCTCTTCTTACCTGATGATGCTTCAGTCCGATGATCAGAAGCGACGCTCCGTTGGTCCGGTGCATAAACTCGTCTTCTGTCTTTATTTCTGACGGCCAGACCGCCGTGCGTTAAGCTTCCGGTGCTGTAGCACTTCTTGGCCAGTGGGGGTGCCAGTGAGTCGGGTGAGAATAAAGAGGTCAAAGAGAAACTACTCAAAGCATCTGAGAGCTGTTCGCTATTGAACACCCAATCGCGTCCTCCGGCCCCATCGGAAATATTCGTTCTGATCCGGTTGGGGTTTGTGCAGTCACCACTTCTGCTCTGCCGGTTCCAGTGGTGGTTAACCGCGGTCTGATGTCCAGCTGATATCTGTGTGAGCTCTGGAGGGGAGACGTGGGCTCTGGAGTCGGGGTAGATCAAGGGGAGCGTCAGATCTCCTGACGGAGAAACGCTCTCCTCCAGCATGGTCTGCAGGCTTCCAGAACTCCCTGCGGCCAGAGAGGAGTTACTGCGAAACAAATGCTGTGAAAAATAAAGAAAGTCATCAGAGGAAAGAACTCACAACAGAGCGAAAGATAAAAAACAAATCAAGAGACAATTAGCAACAGGTGCAGTTCAAACTGGATGTCATCTCTATCTGGTCCAAAAACATACTGAGAACTGAATGGAAACTTAGGGCGTTTTCACATCTGTAATTCGGTTCATTTGGTTAGGGTTAGGGTGTTTGGTCCGGACCAAAACAAAAAATGATACATTGTAACTTTTTTAGCAGATTTGGTTCCATTTCACACCACACTGATTGCTCTGATCCGCACCAATTGAAACGAACCAAAATTCTGTCATGTGATAAGATCAACATCACTCATTGGCCACATGTATTTGAACGTATTTCCTAAACGGCTTCGCGATTGGTCAGAATCAACGTGCGGGAAATTCCAACGGAACCCCGGAAGTAAACAAAAGAAGGATAATACCGTGGACAGACGGCTGCGCGCTGTAATTATGTCTCCGTGGTTGTTATACATAGTTTGTATACAGCACTCTAGACAAACTGTTCATTTTCAGAATGAATCGCGGATGCGGCTTGAAAACAACGGTTTAATGCACTACAAGCGGCGAAGACAAAAAGTTTCCGAGGCTCCGCCCGCACCTCCTCGCAACTCCAGGTATGTCCGTGATTTGTCATTGTGCTAATATTGCTAATAGAAACGGTCAACAAACACTTCCTCATCCGATAATGCACTGCACAGTTGACTACGGCAGCCGGTTTAGTCCAAAATGCGCAGTACTTTTGCAGTTAGGTCGGTTCGATCTCGGATCGTGTTCTCACCACAAACGAACCGCTCTAGAGTTCGTTTGAAAGCGTACCGAGACCACCTCTGCAAGCTGGTCTCGGTCCGCTTGTTTGGTCCGCTTCTGGTGCGGACCAGAGTTCGATTGCTGCATTCTCACCTGCCCAAACGAACTGTACCAACTGAGCAAACGAACTCTGGTACGATTCAATCGAACTAAACAAGGCAGGTGTGAAAACCCCCTCAGTTTTCTGATGCCATAAGCTCATGTAGCTCTCATCAGCCAGTATCATTTTCACTGTATTTTCGAGTGTTAAGATGATGTCATGTACCTGTGGACTCATGATCCTGCTGTTGGCCCCTGGAGACCTGAGAGAAGCCCAGGAGGCCGGAGACGCGTGTCTTGAACCCACATGAGCCGGACCGGACGCCAGGCTTCCCTGAGGAATGACAGCTGTGTTGGGGTGGAAGAACTCGGCCGGTAGATGAAAGATAGGTGAAGATGTTCGGCTGTCTCCTCTTCCTCCATCTGCCACAGACAGAAACCCATGAGTCTGTTATTACTGACTTTGACATTTAAATGGCTATTAATAATTACACAAACAAAACTTTATTTACTATTTATTGAGGGGTATGCATTTGTTCACACAGTTAATGTATATGATTGACAATCGGATTGTAATGTTTTGGAAATGTTTACAGATTAGAGTTTCAGCTCTTATAGTGTCTGTATGAATAAACAACAGAAGTCAAGCTTGTATTTTTGTCTCATGTGTCTATAATCATAGTGACGGATACAAATATGAAAGTTGCTGTCAGTATTATTTTCACTATGGTCTTGTTTGACACTAGTAAGTTTTATTCTCAATGGTAAAGAGTCTGACAGCGATTCAGATGACTTCATATGCCTTCATCTGTCTGAAGCGCTGGAGCTTATGCACATACCAACACAACACTAAAATGCACACAACATGCTGATGTTTACACAAGAGTTGCTGTTGAATTGTGTTGCATCACATTAAATGACATTTCATTATAGCGCAGCTGTGCATAACATTACAAAGCAATCCTGTGATGTGGTTTGTTTTTAACTTCATGCACTTAACACAGAAGAGTGACACGTGATGTGACAGCTAACAAGTTATCCAGTATAGTCATGTTGACATGGAGGGTCTTCATCCCAAAATGTGATTGTGAGCCCCAAAAATGATTGGATATAAAATGCTTTGACTCTCATGTGAATAAATGAACTGTCTGTGAACATATTCAGAATTTAAATTCAGGACTGCCTGTGTGTGCTGCTCCTGTGCGACAGAGATCTTAAAATAATATGTATGCAATATATGTATGTAAACAATGTCTATACACACATTACGTATCTTTCACCAATCTGCACACCTTCCCTGATATGCTCCTGTTCCCCCCGGGGAGGTGCGCCCCACACTTAAAAAAACCCTCTGATGGATTATATACAGGGACACTGTCACTAATGTCAGATTGACTGATTATTACTGATTATTAAGTGACACACACAGTGACACATCGCTCACATCTGTCCTAATAAAACTCTTTCATTAAATTAACATTTACAAGTACATCTGTTAACCCATATGACCAATCAACTCACTGCAGAAGAAGAAAACAGAGACAGACAGACAGAGAGACAGACAGACAGAGAGAGAGACAGACAGACAGACAGACAGACACAGAGACAGACAGACAGACAGACAGACACACAAAGACACACACACAGACAAAGAGACAGACAGACAGACACACAGAGACACAGACAGACACACAGACACACAGACACACACACAGACACACAGACAGACACACAGACACACAGACAGACACACAGACAAACAGAGACAGACAGACAGACAGACAGACAGACAGACAGACAGACAGACAGACAGACAGACAGACAGAGACAGACACAATATATAAACAAACAGACAGACAGACAGACAGACAGACAGAGACAGACACAATATATAAACAAACAGACAGAGAGACAGACACAATATATAAACAGACAGACAGACAGACAGACACACAGACAGAGACAGACAGACAGACAGAGACACAATATATAAACAAACAGACACACAGATAGACAGAGACAGACAGAGAGACAGACAGACAGACAGAGCAAGTCAGAGACAGACACAATATATTAACAAACAGACACACAGACAGACACACACACAGACACACACACACACACACAGACACACAGACACACACACACACACACACACACACACACACACACACTCACACACACACAGCCATACAGACAGACAGACACAAATTTATTAACAAACAGACACACAGACAGACACACAAACAGACAGACAGATACAATATATAAACAGACAGACACACAGACAGACACACAGAGACAGACAGACAGACACAATATATTAACAAACAGACACACAGACAGACAGACACACACACACACACACACACACACACACAAACAGACAGACAGACAGACATACAGACAGACAGACACAATATATTAACAAACAGACACACAGACAGACACACAAACAGACAGACAGACAGACACACACACACACACACACACACACACACATCCACAATATATTAACAAACAGAAAGACACACAAACAGACAGACAGACAGACAGACAGACAGACACACACACACACACACACACACACACACACACATCCACAATATATTAACAAACAGACAGACACACAAACAGACAGACAGACAGACACACACACACATCCACAATATATTAACAAACAGACAGACACACAAACAGACAGACAGACAGACAGAATCTGACCTTCAGTATGAGCTGGACTCTGTTGTTCCGATGAGGACTGAATCTGATCTTGTCTGTCTCTCCTGGGGTTAGACGCTCTCTCATTCTGCTTTACTGATACTTGTGTGCTGTGAGAGTCACTGATGCTCCGGTTATCCTAAACAGAGAGACACATAGCAGACAAAAACAACAGACAGACAGACAGTCAGACAGACAGACAGGTAATAGGGAGAAAGATAATAGAAAGACAGACAGCACATCTTTAAATCATCCTCGAGTCTAAACACTAATGAGAGAGCTTCTCTATATCACACAGTATACACTACACTGTTAATAGTGCAGATAGAGGTGATTGTGTGTACTGTATGGTGTGTGTGTGTGTGTGTGTGTGTGTGTGTGTGT
Organism: Misgurnus anguillicaudatus; assembly: GCF_027580225.2. Taxonomy (NCBI): domain Eukaryota; kingdom Metazoa; phylum Chordata; class Actinopteri; order Cypriniformes; family Cobitidae; genus Misgurnus; species Misgurnus anguillicaudatus. The sequence continues at coordinate 27,113,358 of NC_073344.2, read as the reverse complement.
GTGTGTGTGTGTGTTCAGACCTTATAGTCTCTGATCATTAGCTGATATTGGGTGTGATCATCATCCAGACTGATGTCATCTGACAGAGCTGCACATGAGGATTTATCTGACAGCTGGTCTGAGATCAGAGATGTTTGTTCAACCTCAGCCAAACAAATCTACACAAACAAAACACAAATACACAAAACCCATCACAGATACAGCGGGGTCAAAAAGTCTAAAACCGCATTAAAAACCTGGGATTGTTTTCATTGAAAGTCCCTCTGTTCTTTTCTTAAGCATCATAATAGCATAATAATGTCAAACTATCACAGTAAACTCTTTATGCTTTAAAACAGCTTGAATCTATCTCTACACGCTTGCCTCATTTAGTATTCGTGGATCTTTAAATATGCTAATTAGTCCCCGCCTTCACTCTCACGTCACGTCATCTCCATTCACTTCAATGGAAGAGATTTTTACAGCAATAGTGGATCATGGAGCGCTCAAGAGTTTACATTCAGCCCCATACAGTTACAGCAGAAAAACTGAACGTGATGAACTTCATGAAAGTTTTAAGAGGTTTAAAAATAAGATTGTATGTTAGCACTACATGTGAATCAAATGACTTTGTGCATCAGTGCGTTAGTAGTGGATTATTTCTCATTAAATTAGTACATTTAGTGGATGTTAGTAGAAAACGGGTCGGGACAGACTGAGGATAACATTAGCAACACATAACAAACCATTATCAGCTGTTTAATGGTAAATTCTGTTTTCATAATGCAGATTCATCAATTATTGTATAATTAGAGAGGATATTAACTCTTTATCTGCCAGCGTTTTTAAAAAAGTTGCCAGTCAACGCCAGCATTTTTTATGATTTTCACAAAATGCCTTCCAGAAAATGTTCTTCTTTAAATATATAAACATACAATTTAGCAAATGAAAGAACAGACCCTCTGCTTTCAAACAAAAAACTTTTATCCTATCTTCATTTGTTCTCTTTTTATCACCTCTAAAACATGAGTAGGTTTCTTCAAAAACACAAAATTTTGAGCTTCTGATACATACAATGAGTTTGAACTGTTTGTCCTAAACTCAGGGGTGTCAAACTCAAGGCCCGCGGGCCAAATCCGGCCCGCCCCCTCATTTCATCTGGCCCGCGAGAGTTTACAAATTATGTTAATTATGTGGCCCGCGAGAGCTTACAGATTATTTTATTGTTTTTTTAAGTTTTATTTTGTGCAGGTTATTTCCTAAATTGATTTTTTTAGCAGTCTTTTTGTAATGTAATCATAGTGATAATGTTGATGATTGCATGAGAGAGAACGAGCAGTGCTCCGCACGCGCGCACTAGTGGCCTGGTCAAATGCGAAGGCTGCAGCGTCCGGAGGTTGCATTTCCAGGCTGCATACGTCATCAAGACTGTCTTGTTTCAGAATATTAACAATTAAAAAGTTAAATATTATTCTTCGGTTATAGTAAATAGTTGTAATATGCGTATGACTTGCGAATGTAATGGTCAGTTAACTTAAATAAACCAGGCTTGATGACGCTGCATATGCGACCTCCGCAGGCTGGAGCCTTGAATTTAGAAACGGACAGTATCTGCTCGTTCTTTCTCTCCCTCTCTCGCGCACGCTCACGCGTATCCAGCAAGAAAATGTTTTCCGTCTCATTTACAGAAATGTTTCACGATGTCCAGCTGGGATTAGTTTACAACGCGTCTATTCCAGCTAAATACGCAAATTAATGACTCATCTGAACCGATTACTTTTAATAAACGATTGAAACTATTGATCTGTAGCCTACAACACTGAACTCATGAGACGTCAGTCAACCAAACACTTAAAGCCAGGTAAAAAAAAATCACAGCTTTTTTGTAAAGAGGGCAAGAAATGACCAGTGAGAGTATATGTGTCTAATAAATGCATATTGTGGTGGAAAACTCTTAATCTAAAAATGCCTCTCATTTTCTTACCTGCACAATGAAGGATAACAGAACATTTTGAGTGTACTCACATACAACATGTGTTTTTGTCAATACAATTAGTTTTTTAAATAATCTGTAGAATAGTTGTACTCTAAACACTGTAATTATTTGCCTGGGCTTCTACTTTCAAAGCTAGGTATTAATTTAGTTATTAACAAAACCAATAGTAATCAAATGCAGAGAAAATTATGCAATGTACAGTAATAAAAGAGTTGATAATTCTGGATTTTATAAGTTGTGTAAGAGCGCCACCTGGTGGATAATAGCGGAAATACGGATTGCCGTAAAAACTCATCATTGGCAGGGAAGCGTTTTCTTTTATTGATGAGTTTGGTGAAAAAGTTGAAATGAGAGGCCAGTACACAGGCCTGGATTATCCATAGATGGCATTGGACGAGTGCCCTGGGGCACCAGGCAATAGGGGGGACCCAGACTGTGACCAAATTGAATTTTTGACACATCACGAGCAGAGGTTTTTATAAGTACTTGCGCATGTGTGGGCACCCGTGACAAAAATACGTATTGAGCGATCAGGTTTTTACCGCACATTAGCATGACGCACCAATCATTTTATGTCACCATGCGCTCAGTTGAATCTACCAATGGGTCTATGAACCTCGGGTAAAGTCAACACATCTCACTCAGAACAATGAGTAGAAGCACACACACGGGTTTAATTAGACATTGCAAAGATAGAGAGAACAGGAGAACTTCTAGCCTACATTAATACAAAAAACATTTCAGATGTGCATAAAGGTCTGAGTAATCAGTGCCCAGTTAAGAAAAAAATGTATAGAAGACGAAAAACGTGTAAAGGATATATGTATGTATATTCCCCTGCCACTTATCTCATGACAATATGCTATCTGGATTTAACTTAAGTGTATATGAATGTACCTTATGTCTAGAATTAGTCAAGGGGGTTATGTATGATTTTTTGGTTCATAACTTTTTATTCTAAAAAGTTTCATTAATTGTGCATAAAAACATGTGCAGCAACTGTCTATTTAGTCTATTTAGTATTTTTCAGCAATGCAGTTATTTTGGGGAAAATGTAAATAATTGCATTGCAGGCCGATTTAAGGTCTGCCCTATATTTCCTGCTTGCGCTCTTAAAATTTTCTGTCAGGGGCTACAGTGCTCCTAATAACAAAAAAGTTATTTATATATATATATAAAGTTAGTCTGGAGCCCTTAATGACTATATACTATAGTCATTAAGGGCTCCAGACTAACTTTTTGTTGAAGATAACATCTCCAATCCAACGTTCATATTAACAACAAAAAGGAAACGACACTAAGTCAGGGGTATTATTATAATATATAATAAATTAACTGAAGAAGAGCTTTATGAGATTTTGTTTAGGCACGAGGTGTGTATATACACAGCACACACTATAAACATGCATAAACATTATAAGCTTACATACTACACAGGGTGATGCATTTTAAAGTTGTTGGAGGCAGCATAAAACATGTTAACAAGGCAGAAACCAGCAGCTTTTGGACTTCCGGTGGTGCAACTCTGTTTCTCTATGGCTCTACTTGGACCATACATATGAATATGCAAATTAGTCCCCATCTCCACTTTTTCGCACCACCTCAGACCATAGATATAAATGTAAATAGATGCTACATTCGACAGTTTCAGACACATAACTGCTAAGTTCGTGTTTACACAATGCATTCATGAACTGTGTGTTTGTAGCACTAATCTTAAGCATTGATGTTAACAGGTTAGAGAGCCATCACAGTGCACATGAGAGCATCACAGAAACAGAGATAAAGCAGCACTGTCATTTCATGTAAATCTAACCCTAAAACTGAAGCGAAAATGGTAAGAATATAGAGAATGCCACGGAAAAAGACAGTCCGTAGCAGGCCCACGGAAAAATTCGGAGATCCGTGAGAATGCCACGGAAAAATTAGCACAAAATTCCGTGACTATGCCACGGAAATTCGTGAGATCAGGTTGCACAGGGGGACTTTAAACTGAAAAATAAAGCTTTAAGATTTTTATTCAGATAGTAAACTTGCATCTGTAGAGACGGTCAGAATTCTGGGATGTTTTTTCTGCATTAATTCTTAATCTCTTTTTACTGAACATCTACTATTATTTGTATTTACATAAAAAAGACGAAACAGAAATGTTATACACGAGTGCTCTCTAATGTTAAATGACCACAAAAAGATGAAAAAACTCTGATTCTACACAAACACACAAAATCTTTTAATCTGCTATCAGATTATTTTGTAAGACATAATTTTTATAATAAGTTTTTTTAATTATTATTGTGACACTTTGTTTATTTGACATCAAACAACGTTTTAAAAGAATCCAGCAAAGCAATTTCCATAAAACTCTGGAGCTGAATCAATACAACATGTTTATTTCTCTGTATTTGACATCAGTTAGATGTCTGATCATCACTGATCTCATGTGGACGCTCTGTTCTCAAACTAAACTCAATGCTCATTAGCATGTCATCTGCATATATTTGCATACAGATCTTTCAGTAGGACTGATGTTGATCATCTCTTGAGTCTCATGGGTCAGAAAGTTAAACATTTTCTCTTTATAAACTCTGAAATGAGTGTGTTTGTGTGTCTTCACCTCTCCTGATTGGCTCCTGCTGTCTCGTCTGATTGGTGGAGAGCAGTAATGATGATAGACAGATCCTGATAGATTATCAATCATCTGCATTTCTCCATCCAATGAATCCTTCATGAGCAAAGAGACGCTCTCTAACCACTGACTCTCCTGTTACAACACAAACACAAAGCTACAGGTTTACTTTCATGTGTGTGTGTGGCTGCGTCCGAAACCGCATACTGTATAGTAGGTACTGAATTAGATGAAGTACCTACTTACTTAGCGTTAAAACAGTAGGTACTGTATAGTATGTATCCTGGTAGTATGAATGAAATTCGGACGTACTACATCCGCCATGTTGCTACATCACGTGATATACGTCGTCATCACGTCATGTCATTTCAGCGCGAAAACAACCGCATGCCTCGTCTTCTTCGTTGGATAACTCCTCTCCCGGGGCATCATGGGATAGTGAAGCGTCCATCGTATGCACACTGCAAAATCTAGCCGGAAGTAGTAGGTCATCCGGGTACTTTTCGCATACTGTTTTTCGAATACTATGTATTCGGACATACTACTCGCCTCGCCTACTGCTTTTCGCGTACTATATAGTAAGTAGTAGGCTGTTTCGGACGCAGCATGAGTGTGTGTGTGTGTGTGTGTGTGTGTGTGTGTGTGTATGTTTGCGCGTGCGTGCGTGTGTGTTGCTACATTACATCTGCATCAGATTCATAGAGCAATCAGAGATGATATGTGCAACTCAAACTGCTCAGATCAGACTTAAGATCCGGTTCAAAATAAACTTCATCATCTTCATTCAATGATTTCACTAGATAAGACCGTTATGGCTCGGTTGTGATCGTTTCATATCTTTTGAAGCTGCATTGAAACTGTAAACTGTTGAGGTCCACTATATGAAGAAAAATCCTGGCATGTTTTCCTCAAAAAAACTTAGGGCCGGATTTACTAAATGGGCAAATTAGCACGACAGTGCAAATTGCAAAAAAGTGCAGATGGGAGTGCTAACACTGCTGGTTATTTATTAAAAATGTGCACATGAAATAGCACAGACACAACAGCTGATTTCCATAATGACCAACACAATCTAGTAAGAGTAGCGCACATTAGTTCAGGGTCACAAATAATCAGAGCTGATGAGGTGCAGGTGATCTACTAACACCTGATGAGCTTGAGTTCAGCACCACAGACATTACAGCGGAAAATTTGGAGTGTGAATCCCATCTAATGAAGTCATACGACACTGAAAACAACTGGAGGACAAAAAAGTTCAAGTTTACAAGAAGTACATCTGGTATTGTGTGACTTCTCCTAGTGATTCCTCTTTTTTCCTCGAGCCAATAAAAAATAACATGGCTTGGCAAACAATATTTGTGAATAATATGTTCCTCTGGCATTGCAAATAAACTGTTATGTGTTAAAACAATACTCTGCCTTGTACCACACGCTATCTGATCTCTGTGATACGTCTTTTTTAGCAATAATTGCAGCCATTTCAAGCACAACGTAATTTAAGACATGCTTTTTTCGGCATTAAATAATGACGCAAATACCAGTAATACACACACGCAAACTTTAGTAAATCGCATTGCGTGAATCATTTAAATATTCTCCCCCTATAAATTTGGTGTCTGAAAGGAAACTCCTAGAAATGCATATGCAATAAGATCAGTCACAAAAATAACTAGACCACAGCTTTTCATCGCTAATGATCCACTGCGCATCTTTAAAAAATCCAGACAGTCGTTATTTAACGCCAAATAATGGTAAGTGCTGGTGCAAGCTGTTAGTAAATCTGGCCCTATATTTCTTCTTGACTGAACAAAGAAAGACATAAACATCTTGAATGACATGAGGGTGAGGAAATTTTCTTATGAAAGTGGAGGAATCCTTTAAGGATATTTTCACAGTAAATACAAGAGAACAACACAGATTAAAAAACAGATTTTTTGTAGTGTGACCCCACGAGAGCCACACACAGTCGTGTGTATATGTGGTGTGATGTGTGTCAGAGTCAGTAAGAGCTGCTGAAGCGTGTTGAGCCGTATCGGATGCTGTCTGCTCAACACTGGAGGCCATCAATCAGTCAAACCCTCCACAGACACTGCTGACCCTCATCTATATCAAGAGAATCATGTGATCCATCTCCTGTATGAGTCTTATAATTGTGATTTTACTCAGATATAATATTAAATAATAAGTGATTCATTCATTAATAATGATGTAAGTGTTGAACTAACCCAAGTCCACTGCATAAGACAATGAGATGTACCTGTGCAGGTGAGTAGAGTTTTCCCTGATGATGCGTTTCCTGTGCCGCTCTATGTGGCGTGTGGCCGCTCTGGTTCATGTGTGTGTGGACGGCAGCCGTGTGTTTCTGTCTGATGATTCCTCCGGGTCTCTCGCTCTTGTCCGCACCGGTGAGGCGGTCCAGACGGCCCAGACAGCACAAACCACCCTGCGCCAGCTCTAACTCGATCTCGGCCTCCATCTCGGCATCTTCCTGGGCTTCTTTATTTGAGTCGTCCAGATGTTTCATCAACACGGCGACCACCACGTTAATCAGGACAAACTGAGCCGTCAGCACGAAGCTCACAAAATACATGGGCGAGATGATCTGCAGACTAGCGTTGCAGGAGTAGTTGTCACCCGGTGGACATTCGCGTAACGTGTCCTGCAAATAAAAACACAGCAGGAGATTTAGTTCAGACCGACAGTAAGACATCTGACCGAGTAAATGACATGATGAACTCTACCTTCATTATGCCATTCCAGTTGTCTCCAGTAGATACCTGGAATAGTGTAAGGAACGCCATACCAAAGTTCTCAAATGTGGCGTGACGACTCATGCCTTCACACGGATATTCCACATTACACACTGAAATGAATAAATGTAGACAAATGTGTTATTTCTCAGCTTTGTGTGAGCTCGAACTGTTTCTGTGTGCTGAAAGTCTCTCTTACCCAGTTCTCCAAACAGCTCGACCCCAAGCGCTGCATAAATGAAGAACAGGAGGACAAAGAGCAATCCCAGATTCCCCACCTGAAGAAAACACACAACATCCTGAAGCCTTCTGACACAGACTGTGTTGGTTTAACGTGGACTGTGTTTGTTCGACACAGACTGTGTTGGTTTAACGTGGACTGTGTTTGTTCGACACAGACTGTGTTGGTTTAACGTGGACTGTGTTTGTTCGACACAGACTGTGTTGGTTTACTGTGACCTGTGTTTGTTCGACACAGACTGTGTTGGTTTACTGTGGGCTGTGTTTGTTCGACACAGACTGTGTTGGTTTACCGTGGGCTGTGTTGGTTTACCGTGGGCTGTGTTTGTTCTGCACAGACTGTGTTGGTTTACCGTGGGCTGTGTTTGTTCGACACAGACTGTGTTGGTTTACTGTGGGCTGTGTTTGTTCGACAAAGACTGTGTTGGTTTACTGTGGGCTGTGTTTGTTCGACACAGACTGTGTTGGTTTACCGTGGGCTGTGTTTGTTCGACAAAGACTGTGTTGGTTTACTGTGGGCTGTGTTTGTTCGACACAGACTGTGTTGGTTTACTGTGGGCTGTGTTTGTTCTGCACAGACTGTGTTGGTTTACTGTGGGCTGTGTTTGTTCGACACAGACTGTGTTGGTTTAATGTGGGCTGTGTTTGTTCGACACAGACTGTGTTGGTTTACCGTGGGCTGTGTTTGTTCGACACAGACTGTGTTGGTTTACCGTGGGCTGTGTTTGTTCGACACAGACTGTGTTGGTTTACTGTGTGCTGTGTTTGTTCGACACAGACTGTGTTGGTTTACAGTGGGCTGTGTTTGTTCTGCACAGACTGTGTTGGTTTACAGTGGGCTGTGTTTGTTCTGCACAGACTGTGTTGGTTTACTGTGGGCTGTGTTTGTTCGACACAGACTGTGTTGGTTTACTGTGGGCTGTGTTTGTTCGACACAGACTGTGTTGGTTTAATGTGGGCTGTGTTTGTTCGACACAGACTGTGTTGGTTTAATGTGGGCTGTGTTTGTTCGACACAGACTGTGTTGGTTTACCGTGGGCTGTGTTTGTTCTGCACAGACTGTGTTGGTTTACTGTGGGCTGTGTTTGTTCTGCACAGACTGTGTTGGTTTAACGTGGACTGTGTTTGTTCGACACAGACTGTGTTGGTTTACTGTGACCTGTGTTTGTTCGACACAGACTGTGTTGGTTTACTGTGGGCTGTGTTTGTTCGACACAGACTGTGTTGGTTTAATGTGGGCTGTGTTTGTTCGACACAGACTGTGTTGGTTTAATGTGGGCTGTGTTTGTTCGACACAGACTGTGTTGGTTTACCGTGGGCTGTGTTTGTTCGACACAGACTGTGTTGGTTTACTGTGGGCTGTGTTTGTTCGACACAGACTGTGTTGGTTTACTGTGTGCTGTGTTTGTTCGACACAGACTGTGTTGGTTTACTGTGGGCTGTGTTTGTTCGACACAGACTGTGTTGGTTTACCATGGGCTGTGTTGGTTTACCGTGGGCTGTGTTTGTTTTACACAGACTGTGTTGGTTTAATATGGGCTGTGTTGGTTTACCGTGGGCTGTGTTTGTTTTACACAGACTGTGTTGGTTTACCATGGGCTGTGTTGGTTTACCGTGGGCTGTGTTTGTTTTACACAGACTGTGTTGGTTTACCATGGGCTGTGTTGGTTTACCGTGGGCTGTGTTTGTTTTACACAGACTGTGTTGGTTTAACGCATGCTGTGTTTGTTCGACACAGACTGTGTTGGTTTACCATGGGCTGTGTTGGTTTACCGTGGGCTGTGTTTGTTTTACACAGACTGTGTTGGTTTACCATGGGCTGTGTTGGTTTACTGTGGGCTGTGTTTGTTCGACACAGACTGTGTTGGTTTACCATGGGCTGTGTTGGTTTACCGTGGGCTGTGTTTGTTTTACACAGACTGTGTTGGTTTAACGCATGCTGTGTTTGTTTTACACAGACTGTGTTGGTTTAACGTGGGCTGTGTTTGTTCGACAGAATGTGTTTGTTTAATTTAGATTGTGATGTTGATGACTGAAGATTGTTTCTGTTAGTTTGTGTATCAGCATGTCCAGCTCATTTCTTCTGTAACAACATTGAGAATGAAGGTCATTTAATATTGAGAATGAGTTTCTGGCTGATCAGACTGTTGTGATTATAGTCTGTGGCAGCAGTTATATTGCTTATACTCAAGGTTAATGTATTTCCATTAAACGTGCTGGAAACCCATCTGCTCCCACAGAGATAGGCGGACGTTTCCTCCGTGTGTGTTCGGCAAAACAAAACCTTAACATTTCAAACATGCCTACATAAAGAACAAACTTAACAACTTTTATAAAAGAAACAATTATGCTTCTTGGTGCTGATGATCAATGTTGTGTTTAGTGAGATATAGTGAAAGCAATGAAACTGCACAGCATCCATAAAGACCAATGTCACAAACAAGATCTGCATACACAAAACAGCCTATAACAGGTCAACACTTCAACAGCTCATACATTCCCTGGTATTTAAGGCCTTGGCGTTGCCATGATTAACTGCTAGTTGAGCTGGTTGTTAGCTAAACTCCTCTGAGTGGTTTTAACTAAACAGTCAATCACTTCAGACCTACTTCAAATCATTAAGGTCTTCAGGTATAGAGACTAATGAAGCTCTTATACAGTATGAGCTAATTGTGTGTGTGTGTGTGTGTGTGTGTGTGTGTGTGTGTGTGTGTGTGTGTGTGTGTGTGTGTGTGTGTGTGTGTGTGTGTGTGAGAGAGAGAGAGAGAGAGAGAGAGAGAGAGAGAGAGAGAGACTGTCAGCAGTTTGTTCCAGTCTATTTCTTCCTGTTTCTCTGTGTGTTTATCAGAACTGAGCTAATCTGACAGAATCTCCTTTGGGATTATATTTGGGAATCCTTCCACAATGAAAAAAGAGAAGAGTAAAGATTTGAGTATTATTCATAATAAGCTTTTTATAAAAGAAGAGAGGTAAAGACAGGGTTCCCACTCTACACCAAATTTTCCCTGACACAAGCTGAATTTTCCTGACCTGTTTGAAATGCTGTGATTCTGATAATGTAGTGTACACTTTGAGTTTATAAAAATAGCTTAAATGCATGAAGTGAATAAACGCCAATACATGGCTCTATAGATTATAGTCTCACTTTGAAATCCATGAAGTCTTGGACCGGAAACGGTATTCCTTACGTCACAACAAGTGAATTACATTTTAATAAATGTAAACTTAAATTTAAAGTGACAAACAATTCCCTGATATTCCATGACTTGGACAAAAAATATAAAATTCCTTGAATCATTAGCTGTTGACACTTGTAAACGGCTTAAATGTTCAATCCGAATGAAAATGCTCCATGTAAACACCTCAATTGGAATAAAAAGAGGCAAACTGATTAAAAATGTAATGGGTTTGAGACGGGTGGTTTATACCTTTTGTAATCTGCTCAAAAGGACATGTGAACAAATGATCGGATTGATAACTAAAACTGGGACGATCTGTGCGTGTGCAATTTTCTTTACTTTTATAATGGCGGTTGGCAAACCCACTTAATAATGCATTCCTGCCACCTACTGGACTGGAGTGTGGAGCATATGCGCATGTGCAATGACGTATAATTAGCTTAATGATGTATGACGCAATGAGCTTAAATTTTCCAAACCTCCTTCCAATCCTCTGTAAAGTGATACGAGACAGCATTGTCATGATTTATACTCTGATCCACAAACACGTGTGTTTAGACTCGCTCTCACTGTTTAATCTCTGCAGCATCTCGGGAAGTAAAACACACTTTTTGGGCACACGTGAATGGGTGTTTTTGATGCTGCTTGATAATTAGCGTGGCACAAAGGCAAGGCATTATTAATTATGACCTGAAATAAACGCACAGCAATTACAGGAGGATGGCTTGTATGCATATCTTGACAAGACGCAAAACTATATGTGTCCAATGTGCGCATGTTAAATGTGCTATATAAACAGACATCAATCCCATCACATTAATAAGTGTTGATGTAAATGCTATGATAGGATTTATCAATCAAAATGATTTCATTCCAATGAAGGCAAAAGTTGTCCATGTAAACGTAGCTAATGTCTGGCATAGATCGTATAAAATTCCATGATACTCCAGAAATAGTAGGAACCCTGTTAAGGGTAAATGCACATTGAAGGAATAGTTTAACCAAAAATCATAAAATCAAAACAGTTTTCTCTCACAAACGCATTGTTTTACTTCAGAAGACATTTATTAAACCCTGAAGCTTCATGGGTTTTTGTTATGATGGATCGATGTATTTTTTGAGCTTCCAACCTGATGTGACCATTAATGCCATTATAAAGCAAGGTGGAGTCGGGATAATGTTTAATATTACTGTATATTTAATTACAAACACTATCTTATTCAAATTATATTAAATAGAAGAGCTAAATAAGAGCTAAAGAAAAGCGCAGGATATAAGAACAGATGACATAAGACTTATAAAGTTGACATACAAGACTGAGGACCCTATTTTAAAGATCTAAGCATTGTCTAAACGGCCGTGTCTGAACCCACTTTTGCTTATTTAATGACGGGAAAATGGTTTATGTGCCAACCCCACGGCCTAAAAGGGTTGTTCCTATTCTAGTAATGAGTAATGGGTGTGTTTTGGGCGTAACATGCAATAAACCAATGAGAGTCTCAGCTCTCATCCTCTTTAAAAGCAAGTTGCACCTGGTGCCATGCCAATTCCCTATTTCAATGACGGACTTTGTAAACTGAAAAACTAAATGGAGGAAGAAAACCACCAGTTTAAAAAATTGTGTTGTTTTTGTTTGTATTGAAACTATTATTATTTTTGATTAAAACCTTTAAAGGCGGAGTGCACAATGTTTGAAAGCCAGTGTTGATATTTGAAATCACCTAAACAAACACACCCCTACCCCAATAGAATCTGGGCCTTCTTTTGATAGAGCAACCCCACACATACACACCCCAGGCAACAATGTCGTTTAGTAGACACGCCCCTTACTGCTGCTACAGGTGTGTTTTGGTAGTCGGCCCAACTCCCTTTTCCAAAGCGTTTTTCAGAAATTGTGCACTCTGCCTTTAAAATCAGTTTTCTTTCAGTCATAAAAGTACAAATAGCAGGCTTTTAATTGCTGTAAATGTATTGATATTTATTTACTTACCAGGCTACACGTGAAGCAGCTCTTTACGCCTTCTAACGTCTAATAATCGGTCCTCATTTATGTCCAAGAGACTCAATACTAATCTTTTACATTCAATCCTTTAATATTTCATATTTAAAAGCGTTTTTGTGCTGCTGCGCATCCATGTATGTGATAAGCAAACCCGCATTTTCGTCCCGTTTATAGCCGCATGTTACTAACACGCTCTTTAAATATCAAAAACAATATTTCGCCATTGACTTTAGACCAGGTTTTCATTTGTAAATGGTGTAGTCTATTTTAGTTGCTTCAAAATAGCAACGCACCAACAATGAGCATGAACACAAATCGTTTTCAGACCAAGAACTCCCATAGGCACAAAATTGGGCACAAATGCATTTGCTATTTAAACAACGTTGCACTAAACGTGAAAATTATCATTGCGCCGGGTTGAAATGATCAAAAGACACTTGCGTCGCACATTGCGCTGTATTGCGCCGGGTGTATGATGGGGTCCTAAGACTACATAAAGTGTAAATGTGTATAATTTTACATGTACAGAGTTCAGTAAGGCACAGTAGTGAATATACAGATTTATTTTTAAATGTGCAAATATAAGTTGAAGTGATGTATAGCTACTGTAGGATGTCATGTGAGTGTTTGTATGTATTTGTGTATGTACTGTACCTGTGGTAAAGCTTGAACAACAGTATCCAGTAGAGCTCTCATTCCTGTGGCCATCTTTAACAATTTCAGAACTATTAAAACAAAAACAATCTGAAGGTCAAAAGATTTTTTAGGGAAATTAAGTCTGCTGAAGTGCTGCAATTTTAGTAAATTTCACTGGTTTAGTCTCTGATGTACATAACATTTAAAACATTACAACCCCTCCAGAAAATGATTGACAGATCTGGACCCTGACTTTCATTCATATGACTGACATTATATCAATTATTTTGCTCACTCGTGGAGAGCTCAGGCCCTGATCAGTGTCAGTCCGCTTGTGTAATGTGAATAAAAGAGGGAGACGGTTACCACGGCAACACTGATGCTGGATTATCTGATTGTTGCTGTGATAGTTTGACAATCCTGATCAGACACAAAAGCTCTGTTATTAAATAATCTCACTACTACTGACCCCGGGCGATCCGCAGAACCCTCATGATTCTAATGATGGTGGGATTAATGGGTAGAGAAGCGTTAATCTCGATCTCCTCTAAAGTTATACCCATGACAGATAACAGAACGATGGCCAGATCCAGCTGATTCCACCTGTGTGAGAGAGACATCAAATCATATCTTTTTAAAAAACATCATCACAGCTAAATGATTTTTAGTGCAAACCGCTGTGTTCTTCAGATCTCTGTGTGGACAGCAATGCTGCAATTCAACAAATAAAGATCAGATTTACAGTGTATGTGTTGACATGCATCTTTGTATGTGTTTACTTCACTATAGTTCTGGGACAAGTTTCTAAAAAAAGTCACATTTTACTGGTTACTTTGCATTTTTTAAATGGTTAAAGTTTGGTTTTGTAGTTTGTTTTACATACAATAAGTCTATACTGTAGTAGTGTAATGTGTGTGTGGATGTACCTGTCTTTAAAGAAGCGTCTGAAGCCAAAAGCGATGACTTTCAGTACAGCCTCCACCACAAATGTTGTGCTGAAGAAGTAATTACAGTATTTCAGCGCCGTCTCCAGTGACTGAGAGAAAAATAACAGTGAGTCAGTCAACAAACATTCTGATCTAAACTCTGATCAACTCGACAGTCATCAAACTCCTGCATCATTTAAACAAACCCAAATATCAAATTAAACCTTGAAAAAACATCAACAAAACCATTCAGATTTTTTGTTCGATCACATTATGAAATGTGTCTTGATTTTATTTCCTAATTTTTGTTCAAATTAGATCACATTACAGTAATGAAAATATGAAAATTATGCATTAAATCATAATGGTCCTAAAATATGTGACCCTGGACCACAAGACTCACGGGTAAGTCACACGGGTAAAATAGCCAACAATACATTGTATGGGTCAAACTTGTAAATTTTTTAATGCCAAAAATAATTAGGATATTAAGTAAAGATATTTTTTGAAATCTTCTTCTGTAAATAAAGAAAATACTTATCATACTTAGTACTTTGATTGTTTTTGCACTCTCACATTACAGATTTTCTAGTATCTCAGCCAAATATTGTCTTATCACCCTATTGTCAGATTTTTGCTGGTTTTAAGCACAAATTTACTTATAATTTGTCCTTTTTAGTAAAAAAAGATAGATTTTGAGACGTTTGAAATAATAATAATAATTATTATTTTGCTTTTATAAGTGCTAATATTGCCTTTATTTTTAAATGTTTTTTTTTTTATGCTACTCCATGGATTTATTTTATATGATGACTTTGTACCTGTGGATCATATGCTGACATGAGAACCTTTTTTAAGTAATGCTTTTCAAAACACTCATGGAGCTGTCCGAGTGCTGAAAGACTTCGTCTCTTCGCACATTTGTAAATTCTTTATCTCCTGATTGTTACAAATAAAGTCTTTTTAGAGTACAAACCTTTTCTTGCATATTTGTAAATTATTCTTTGAGATTACACTGATCATGTAAAGGTTTTAATAAAAAAAACAATTTCGATACAAATGAAAACAACCGATTTTTTTATATTAATCTTAAACTGGTGGTCTTCTTTCTCCCCTTAGTTTTTCAGCTTACAAATTGCGCCATCTTAATAGGGAATCAGCATGGTGCCAGCGCTTTTAAATGGGATGAGAGATGAGACTCTCATTGATTTATTGTACGTTACGCCCTAAACACATCCATTACTCATTACTAGAATAGTAACAACCCTTTAAACTGGATGCTTGGTGCACAAACCATTTTCCTCGTTGTTAAATTAGCAAAAGTGGATTCCGACACGCCCATTTAGACTGTACACCGCGTGCTTTAGACAATGCGCTTAGATCATTCAAATTGGGCCCTAAGTAAGAAAGTCATTTTTTGCTGTGCATAATAAACCATACATCAATGATAAGCTTATTAATTCAAATGTTGTATTTTACCCTTATGAATGGTTTTGTGGTCCGAGCACATATTGGGTGTATTTTTTTCATTCAACATATTTTTTTTGTCTGATTGGTAGTGATATAACATGTTTACGTAAGAGATGAGATCAACACCTTAGTGCTGATTGGTTGCGTGAGTGTCACGTGTTTGTTTTGCTCACCTGTGGTTGGTTGTAATGCTCCAGGCTCATAGTGATCACATTGATGCAGATGATGAGAGTAATAAAGAGATCCAGATAATGACTGGTGCAGAACGAGTGAATTATCAGACGAACACGACCATATGAGCTGTAATACGGCAACCGCTGAGCCTCTGAAGACAGACAGACAGACAGACAGACAGAGAGAAATCAAATTAGAGATGGTAGAGAGAGATAGACTGATTGGTGGAGAGAGAGAAAGTTGGAAGGGTGAGATGAGAAACACTGAGTTCTGTCTGTGACCAGCAGAAGACATGAGAGATGAGTAGAAAGAGAGAGACAAGAGAAAGAAAGATCTGTGATGATTTCTTACTTTTTTCAACAGTCATAAGACTCAAGTGTTGAACAGATGAGATAATAATGATATTTGAATAATGTGTCTTCACATGAGTCTGTGTGTTGTACTGACAGCTCATTCAGTCTGTTTATGTATCAAATACACTTAAATAGTGTCTTACTGCGCCTCCTCTTCTCCAGACGCTTCAGTCGTTTCTCCTCTCGGCGTCTGGCCTCCTCCACCTCCTGATGCTGACGACACTTATGAAAGTTCTCAACAACCACACCAACAAACATATTCAACACAAAGAAACTGACGAGGAGGAGGAAAGAGATGAAGTACAGCAGCATCCAGGGGTTGTGGTTTTTGACGGGCTGAGAAAAAACACAAACATCTCAGTCATTTTACAGATCTGAAATCTGATTGGATGAGGAGAGACTAGATAGAAACTCCTTTCATATGGTTTTTAAAACATCTGAGGATTGAGACCTTATGAAGTTTTAGTCAGGGTGACAACTCTTTTTAGTCACAACCAGTGTAGGGTAAGTTACTGCAGAATCAGGCATTAATATGTGCTAATGAACTGCTAATAACCAACCAGTTAATAGTTTAACATAAAAAAAGTTTAACATATTAGTGAGAATTGTATACTACACTAGTAGTGTGTTACCATTAATCTTATTAACTCAAAGTATTTAAAGTGAGAAGCTTTTAAATATGAAAGATTAAAGGATTGAATGTAAAAGATTATTATTGAGTCTCTTGGACATAAATGAGGAGTAATTATGAGAGGTTAGAAGGCGCAAAGAGCTGCTTCACCTGCAGCCTGGTAAGTAAATAAATGCTTTGCTTTAAACAAATGCATCTATTTTTAAATGTTTTTTTTAAATGCTACCTCACGGATTTATGGTATATGATGACTCTGTACCTGCGGATATGATGAGATGAGAAACATTTTTAAGTAATGCTTAAAAAAAACTGACGCTGTCCAAGTGCTGAACCTTGCGAAGAGCCGTTTGTAAATTCTTTATCTCCTGTTTGTTACAAATAAAGTATTTTTAGAGTACAAACCTTTTCTAACATACTTGTATATAATTTTTTGATGATATTGGATAGCCATTTAAAGCAATTAAAAGCCTGCTTATTTACTTCCATGACTAAAAGAAAACGGGTTTTAATGAAAAAATACCTTAAAAAATAAAACTAATTTCAGTACAAGTGAAAAACAACACAATTATTTAACATTAATCTTAAACTGGGGATCTTCTTCCTCCGCTAGTTTTTCAGTTTTCAAAGTCCGTCATCTAAATAGGGATTAAACATAGCACCAGCGCAACAGGCTTTTAAAGGGGATGAAAGCTAAGACTCTCATTGGTTTACTGCACGTTACGCCCAAAATACTCCCATTAATCATTAAAAAAAAGGAACAACCCTTTTCGACCAGGTGCTCGGCGCACAAACCATTTTTCCCGTCATTAAATTAGCAAAAGTGGATTCGGACACGCCATTTAGACAATGCGCTGTGCGCTTTAGACAATGCGCTTAGACTGTTAAAATAGGGCCCTATATGTTGATGTTAAATCCACTATTGTATTATATAACATTGATCTACAGTCCATACACAGCATTTACTTCGATTACATTAGAAGTTACTGTCATTAAACTACTGGAAAAATAAGAGGAATCCCTTACTTATAATGAAATTACAGTAACTAATTACTTAGTACCTAGTTAAACCCAACACTGGTCACGACATACTTCTGTGATATTCTATCGTTTCCCATTACTCTTATGAAGAATAAGTTACCGTACACTTTTTGATCAATAGTGTAAATTTATGATCTGAAAGTGAGTGCATGTGTGTTTACCTGCTGGTCAATCCCAACAGCATCCAGACCGTGATACATAATATTTACCCATCCATCTTTAGACGCTAACACAAACAATGACATCAAAGCCTAAAGAGAAAGAAAATCATTAAACAAGACAAATCCAGACACACAACACAACACAACAGTATAGGCTTCCAGAAAAAATGCCATTTATTCTCTCAATATAGAATACTGCAGATTTGAGATCTACAAGGTGAACAGCGCAGAGAATCTATACAAGAACAGTAGTTGTGTTTCCATTACCCTTCAAATTGCACAAACTGAAACACCCAAATGAAAACATGCCAATTTTAGGGCTGGGACTATTAATGGGCAAATAACGGTAAAATGCCGCTCTTGTGCAGAAATATTACAGGTGATTATCTACATAAAATACCGGCATATCAGTGGGCAAGTTTAAAGATACAACTAAACCTAGATAAGGATTGTCCAAGAAGTTGCAAGTTTATCCATAAATGACTGAAAAATGTCTCAAAAGGGTTGGAAGTCGCTAAATCTAGGCTTCACACACACACACGTTATTGACCATTTACACATTCACATCCCATGATAAACGTTCAACATTTTTGTGCGTAGTTGTACGTCTGTAAAACGTATTTTATGTGAATATAATTGTATTTTACGTGTGTGAATTGTTTTATGTGAATGTATATATGGACTTTGTGCAAGTGAATTAGGTTTTGTGTGTGAAACTGGCTATGAATGTGTGTATCGTGTCTTACGTATGAATGATTATTGAGACTAAAATCGCTCCATAGTTCTTCAGATTGTTTCAGGTATTTTCATGATAATAAAGAATATTTATAATGATTGTGTTTGAGAAGTGTAGCTTTATTAAATGCATGTTATAAATGACTCAAACTAACAATGATTTTGGATTAATAAGGACCTTCTACTGATCAAAGAGCTGTATTACACAAAAGAGCTGTGCATGAAACACAGAATTGGAGCCTTGCGATCAGAATTGGATTCAGACACATAAGTTTAGTTGGAAATGTGATGCAAAGTCCTAGTCAATTTCACAAAAACTCCCATATATAAAAGTTTTCAAACAATTAAAAAAAATAAATCCTTATTACAAAACTGCAATGGAAACAGTTTGTCTGCATTTACAGGTTACCTGATGTGTGGAAAAGTCACATGATCACTCTTTAATGATATAAATGACATACTAAAACCCTCTTGAAACACCCCATACGTGGCCGCTCACAAGTATAAAGGATTTTCCTTCCTAATAATGCTTGGATAACACGCCTGCGTCTCCTTTGATTTAAAGTAATAGATGTGTTCGACTTCATGTGGCGACGTGCAGACAGGTGGATATCAGAGTACTACAAGAGCAAACAGCTCCATATGATTTCTCTCATCGCTCTTGCAGTAGTCTGATGTCAACCATCTGTCACCTTAAAACATCACCGAGTGTTGTGGCTGTGATAAATAAACCTACAAACATCTGTCACCATGACTTATCATAAGAGGAAGTTTAGTATTATAACATTGGATAATGAAAACACAGCACTGCAATAATTTAAATTCATTTTCATTTAGAAAATATCACAAAAATATTTGATCATATTATGTATTATAAAGATGGTCAGTACCTGTCCCAGATTGTCAAAATTGTACTTGTGATGGACCCATCGGTAATTGGCAGAGAGACAGTCTGACTTATTTGTGATGTTTTTCACATCCAAACCAACACAGTAATAAAACTTCCCTTTGAAAAGCTGCAAATACACACAAACACAGATTTGCTGTATTGAGTCTAGGACTGCATAATGATTAATCGTGACTATTTGTTTGCAGAATAAAATATTTTGTTTACATCATTTATATGTTTGTGTATATTAAAGATTCATGTTTATATACACTCACCTAAAGGATTATTAGGAACACCTGTTCAATTTTTCATTAATGCAATTATCCAATCAACCAATCACATGGCAGTTGCTTCAATGCATTGAGGGGTGTAGTCCTGGTCAAGACAATCTCCTGAACCCCAAACTGAATGTCAGAATGGGAGAGGGTGGCATGGTTGTTGGTGTCAGACGGGCCGGTCTGAGTATTTTTACAATCTGCTCAGTTACTGGGTTTTCAAGCACAACAATTTCTAGGGTTTACAAAGAATGGTGTGAAAAGGGAAAAACATCCAGTATGCGGCAGTCCTGTGGGTGAAAATGTCTTGTTGATGCTAGAGGTCAGAGGAGAATGAGCCGACTGATTCAAGCTGTTAGAAGAGCAACTTTGACTGAAATAACCACTCGTTACAACCGAGGTATGCAGCAAAGCATTTGTGAAGCCACAACAAACACAACCTTGAGGCGGATGGGCTACAACAGCAGAAGACCCAACCAGGTACCACTCATCTCCACTACAAATAGGAAAAAGAGGCTACAATTTGCATGAGCTCACCAAAATTGTACAGACTGGAAAAATGTTGCCTGGTCTGATGAGTCTCGATTACTGTTGAGACATTCAGATGGTAGAGTCAGAATTTGGCGTAAACAGAATGAGAACATGGATCCATCATGCTTGTTACCACTGTGCAGGCTGGTGGTGGTAGTGTAATGGTGTGGGGGATGTTTTCTTGGGACACTTTAGTGCCAATTGAGCATCATTTAAATGCCACGGCCTACCTGAGCATTGTTTCTGACCATGTCCATCCCTTTATGACCACCATGTACTCATCCTCTGATGGCTACTTCCAGCAGGATAACGCATCATGTAACAAAGCTTGAATCATTTCAAATTGGTTTCTTGAACATGACAATGAGTTCACTGTACCAAAATGGCCCCCACAGTCACCAGATCTCAACCCAATAGAGCATCTTTGGGATGTGGTGGAATGGGAGCTTCGTGCCCTGGATGAGCATCCCACAAATCTCCATCAACTGCAAGATGCTATCCTATCAATATGGGCCAACATTTGCTTTCAGCACCTTGTTGAATCAATGCCATGTAGAATTAAGGCAGTTCTGAAGGCGAAAGGCAGTCAAACACAGTATTAGTATGGTGTTCCTAATAATCCTTTAGGTGAGTGTATATCATGTAAACAAAAACATTTATCCTGCAAAGGATTAATCGCGCCCAAAAAGGATTAAGCCCTAAAAAATCTGAGACCAGCTGATACACAAACGGTATGAAGACTGTAAACTTTTAACAAAACGTTTTCAACCAAACCATTCAAAAGCTTATTTATTTATTTACTTCCTATTTAAAATAATATTGCAGTCATTTCAATTTCTTTGAGTTTTACTTCTTGAATTTGAAGTCAGATTCTAACATAAATCTGTGTGTGAGATTAACAGAACCTGAACTCCCAGAATGCCGAAGATGATGAAGAAAGCACAGCAGATGAGAACGATGTTTCCGATGGGCTTTAGCGATGTGATGAGAGTTTCCACCACCAGCTTTAGACCTGGAGCTCGACTGATCACCCTGAGAAACGTTCAGAAAAACCTCAGACTCATCATAAAGCGTGCGTAAGCACAGATGTGATTGTAAAGTGTGTATACAAAAAAATCCACAGCAAAGTCCATATTTATAAAAACTGTCACGTCAGGGTCTGAGCAGACATATGCACTTTTGCTTGTCCAATTACTGGAGGTTTTTATATACGCCTTTCTTGCTGCTCAACAAGAATTTGAACATAGACATATTAAAGAGCACCTGTCAATGACATTAACTAGGCAACGTTTTAATTCAGAGATATGCAAAAGTTCATCTGTGCACAAGGCGTACGTCTTTTTTTCTATGCGTACATTTGTTTTATGAATCACACGTGTGGGCTTTTGAGAAATGCATTTCATAAATGAGGCCCGAGATGTCTACAAACACTGAAGAAAGTGTAAGCGGTGTCTACAGGTTCACTGCAGTTTCTCCTCCTCACCTCAGGGGGCGCAATGTTCTTAACAGTCGGAGAACTCTCAGCACACCCAGAATCTTTGCTCCACCTGCCATTGACACCACAATGTCAACCAGGGACACAAAGACCAGAAAACCGTCCAGAATGTTCCAGCTGCTGCGCAGATATGCTCGCTCGCCCAGATACAAACCCTTAGACACTACCTGATACAGAGAGAAAGAGAGAGAGACAAGCTTTAGAAGAAGACAGTCACTACTGTGGAAACATCTGACAGGAGGAACACAATCGTCTGATGCTGATTCCACCTCAATGGATGAAACCTCAGAAAAAGTTTCAGACCGTATCACATATCTCCATCGTATCCAGTGATGGGTTTATCCTCAGAGGTTCTTTTTCTAGCAGTGAACTTACAAACACGACTCTGTCTGTCAGATTTATACCTGTAAAGTACACTGGAAGTTTCCAGACAGCAGAAGAAAAGCACATGTCATGTGAGAGTATATGTGGAACAGAGCAGACTATATAATGAAATAACTATCAGATCTCATCATTCTTCTCGCTCTCTCTCTCTGTTTACTGTGTTTTCATTGGCTCATCTCTCCTGGGCTCATTTGCTAATGGGGCTGATTTGAGTTTAAAGTACAAACAGCACCTCAGAAACCAACTGTAATTACCATCAGTACTGCTTAACAACCCGTCCACAGAGAGACAGACAGAGAAAGAGAAAGGAAATGAGAGAGAGAGATATTCTGTAAAAGTGTACAGTGAAAAACCCAAACTGTGCCTGCAGAGCAGAATTAGGACTGTAACCACTAATAATTAAAATACAAAAAAAGAGAGACATTAAATTCCCTGCTCACCTAAAGACCAGCGATACACAAACTCTCCTTTACAAAGACTTAATGATGCAACTTTTGTCATCAGAATAGTACGGGCATATTGCATGCACACCACCGGATTTTTGTAAGCATGTGTATTTAATACATAGTTGGTCACATATGCACATTTAAAGGTTTATTCCACTTTTATGAAAAAATCCCAATAATTTACTCACACTCAGTGATGGCCAGTAACGCGTCAGAAGATCTCATACAGTGTCCTCAGATTGTACATTACATTCTATTACAAGACGTTCATGCAAAATCTGATGTAAACAACAGACTATATATCTATATTTCATGGATTATACGCATTTGTGAACAAAAATGGTCATGTGATGAATTCTATTAGATGGTTTTCGTGAGTTATTCACACATCTGTAGGACAGGTGGACACGTTTTGGTTTTGGAGCTGGACCATAAAACAATAAAAAACACATTCTGTGTCTATTTTTGAGAGACGTGTTGTCTCTCTCCACAGGGGTCACAGATACCCAGGAACTGATCTGTATTTCACCCCCTCTCTCTTCTCCTTTAAGGTTTTGGTTACTGGAAATATACTAAACACATGTAACATTGGGTATATCATATGGTGTGATGCTACAAAGGGTTCATCTTCATGTTTGGTGTTGTTTTAAAGGTCATGGTGCGATGGTTAAAAAGGTCTAATTTCTATAATGCTAAGAGAAAGTATATCAAAGTTTAAAACTTAAGACATAATCTGTACTCCTGTGATGGGTGTCAACTCATGAGGAGATCTAGATTACAGATGGTTAACAGTCCCATTTGGTGCTCCTTCAGGTCACGAGAACCGACCAACCAAATCCTGTTTTGAGATTTTATTATTCTTTGTCTCATTCTGTGTATATAAGGTGGCTTGGCAAGAGACTCTGGGAAGTATTCTTTAGCAAGAATCTTCCCCACACTTTGGGTGTGTGTATTCAGACATTATGGAAGTATTCTTTAGTAAGAAACTTCCCCACACTTTGTGTGTGTGTATTCAAACATTATGGGAGAAATCTTTAACAGAATCTTCTTACACCATTTTGGATATATTATATTCATGATGGAAGTACTCTGTAGCCAGAGTGTCTATTGCCAGGTATGACTTTGTAACTTTTGCAACTGTTGATCATTTTAATTAATTGGAATTGAATCAAATTCTGTATGATATTGTTTAATTTATGTTTGAAGCTGAAACCTGCCTGGTATAATAAATTGTTACATTTGATTCATCTGAATTCTTCAGGAATTGTATTGATTTATTTTAATTCTTTCAGAAATTATTATTTCCAGTAGATTAGAAGGAGTCTGATATTACCGCAGAATAAGTATGTCATGATATGTACACACTGGTGTTTTGATGTTGGATGGAGCAGGTAGCACATTCACCAGGACTCTCAGATTTATGTTTATCACCTGCCTTAGCAAGTTGCATGATCGTGACTAAAGTAACTATTTTTATGATCGGAGCAAGCATGGGGCGGCCAGACATAAAAATATTAGTTTACCCGGCAACCTCTGACTAAGATCAGAACTGGCAATTTTGTGTCCGTGAGATGTACGCAAACGGCCGGCGTATATCCTGTGCGATATCGGGTCCCTAATGAACGAATAATTAAGACTATGGGAATTTATAAATAATCAAATATCTAAATTATGATCAACAGACAATTGGAATAATGCACAAAATTCTTAATATATTAAATTGGAGTCAGATTATAATTTAAACACAGAGATCAAAGAAATTAATTTAATCATGATATGGAATTATTCTTATAGAAGCGCTGAGGAAGGAACGAACACGAGTCCCCTTCACCCACTCCACTTGCATCCGTCGTTGGGCTTGTGGGTGGCACCTTACACATCTGAAACAGACTGGATTTGACTCGCGATCAATATATTAACTCAAAGGTAAGGAGTCCTGTTTATATTCTGCATGTTGTCATCTAGACTTCTGTCATAAAATACTACATTTATGATGCTGTATCTCAAAACAGAGACCAAACAGTGATGCTAAACCCGTAGACCTTTTAAACAATGAATTGTAATGTTAATACTATTAATGTTTGTAGACAGTAGGCTATATAAGTATTGTTAGCAGCGTTAAAAAAAATGACGTCATCCAGCCCATGAATTTAGTGCGTGTCGAGAGGTCAAAACAGAGAATGTTTCATTTAATTCAATTTTAGATAATGGAATATGCAGACAGAATAGAATTAGGCATAAAGCACCTTAAGTTTTTAAAACTAAAGTCCACTATGTGGAGAAAAACCCTGAAATGTTTTCCTCAAAGAACTTTTGATTTCTTGCAGTTATTGATTTATTCACAAGGTGGCAACCATGCCTGGGGGGTGTCGATTCACAAGGTTGTTGATAAAAAGAATGCATAAACAAAATGGACCAAAAAGCCTGTAAGCTACTTTAGTAATGGAGGCTAAAGTAGCTTGCAGGCTTTAAGTGAGATAATGTGAAGAGGTCTGAGAATATTCTCTGTACAAAAAAAGATGTCAAAAAAATGGTCCCTAGCTGTCACTGAGGCTTTGCACCTAAAGAGTTCATATTAGTACCTCAGATGTACATACTGGTACACATGTATACATATACTGTACTCATATGGTCCATATTAGGAGCTTATCTAAAGGTACTGGCACAGGGACAGCTTGGGACCGTTTTCTTACCGTAACTTTTATTTAATGGTGTTTTATATTCTTACACAAATGTTATTTTTATCATGCAATTCTTTGTAGACAAGTAGATGTGAGATTTACCTTTACTGTCATCTCAGCCACAAAGATAGCAGTAAAAACGTAATTGGAGATGGTGAGGAAGACTCGCTCCTGACAAGAGAAAATGATGAAGAGAAACAGATCGAATGATATGATACAGACACAAACCCATCATTCAGTATCAGAAGTAAATATTCAGTACATATAAGACTCATCTGATTCATGTACACGTGTATGTGAGAAGATCTGATTCATCTACACTTCTGAAAACATCAATGATGACGTGATTCACACAGAGATAAAATTACTCTCACACTATTACTACAGGACAGGTGTTGATTCAAGCTGTAAGACAAACTGTCTGTCTGTCTGTCTGCCTGTGTGTGTGAGTGCGTGCATGTGTGTGCGTGTGTGTCTGTGTGTTCAATCCTACCAAACTGCCCTGATGAATTCTGGGTCTTTCTAGAGCTACAGTGATGCAGTTGAGAAAGATGAAAACAAGAACCACATAGTCAAAGAGCTTATGAGCAATAATCATCTGACAGAGTTGACGAAACCTGCAGTGAGACACAAACGAAGACACAGAGAGAGAGAGAGAGAGACAGAGTTAAAGTCTTACTGTGCCTTCACACCGCCACCGGCGAGAGCGTCAATGTAGCCGGAAGTCATTCATTTTCAATGAGAGCTGGCTGCGAGCCCCGCCGAACAGCGGCGCAGCGCGTCATGTACGGTGTGAGCTTTGAAGAGTTGACATCAGGTCAACTTTATGCTAATGACACGATTTGGCGGCAACCAATCGGAAGGCGGAAACCTCCGCTTGAGAGGATTCCAGAGACTGCATTCGCACGTCAGATCGTCCACTATACCTTTTCAATAGTGTGGGCAGCCACAGCTTTTAATGACGCTCTCGCCGGAGGTAATGTGAATGCACAGTTAAAGTTATCTGTTGATTAGACATCTGTCTGTTGGTGGATGTGTTGTCTGTGGAGTCGGTTAGAGGGCATGGCATCACTGGGTGTGTCTTGTCTGTGGGTAGTCAATCTGTGGGTGTGTCATCAGTGGTCAGTCAGTCAGTGGGCGTGTCATAAATGGTCAGTCAGTCAGTGGGCGTGTCAACAGTGGTCAGTCAGTCAGTGGGCGTGTCATTAGTTGGCAGTTAGTCAGTGGGTGTGTCATTAGTTGGCAGTGAGTTGATCGGTGTGTCATTAGTTGGCAGTCAGTCGGTGGGCGTGTCATTAGTTGGCAGTCAGTCAGTGGGCGTGTCGTCAGTGGTCAGTCAGTCGTTGGGCGTGTCATCAGTGGTCAGTCAGTTAGTAGGCGTGTCATTAGTGGTCAGTCAGTCAGTGGGCGTGTCATCAGTGGTCAGTCAGTAATTAGGCGTGTCAGTCAGTAATTAGGCGTGTCATCAGTGGTCAGTCAGTTTGTAGGCGTGTCATTAGTGGTCAGTCAGTAATAAGGCGTGTCATTACTTGTCAGTCAGTTAGTAGGCGTGTCATTAGTGGTCAGTCAGTCAGTGGGCGTGTCATCAGTGGTCAGTCAGTAATTAGGCGTGTCATTAGTGGTCAGTCAGTCAGTGGGGGTGTCATCAGTGGTCAGTCACCAGTGGTCAGTCAGTCATAGGCGTGTCGTCAGTGATCAGTCAGTCGGTGGGCGTGTCATTAGTTGGCAGTCAGTCAGTGGGCGAGTCGTCAGTGGTCAGTCAGTCAGTGGGCGTGTCATCAGTGGTCAGTCAGTAAGTAGGCGTGCCATTAGTGGTCAGTCAGTCAGTGGGCGTGTCATCAGTGGTCAGTCAGTAATTAGGCGTGTCATTTGTTGGCAGTCAGTCAGTGGGCGTGTCATTAGTGGTCAGTCAGTCAGTGGGCGTGTCATCAGTGGTCAGTCAGTAATTAGGCGTGTCATCAGTGGTCAGTCAGTCAGTGGGGGTGTCATCAGTGGTCAGTCAGTTTGTAGGCGTGTCATTTGTGGTCAGTCACTCAGTGGGGGTGTCATCAGTGGTCAGTCAGTTAGTAGGCGTGTCATCAGTGGTCAGTCACTCAGTGGGGGTGTCATCAGTGGTCAGTCAGTTAGTAGGCGTGTCATTAGTGGTCAGTCAGTCAGTAGGCGTGTCATCAGTGGTCAGTCAGTTAGTAGGCGTGTCATTAGTGGTCAGTCAGTCAGTGGGCGTGTCATCAGTGGTCAGTCAGTCAGTGGGCGTGTTATTAGTGGTCAGTCAGTCAGTAGGCGTGTCATTAGTCAGTGGGTGTGGCATCTCTAGGAGTGTCTTGTCTGTGGGCAGTTAATCTGTGGGCATGTCGTGTGTGGGCAGTCAGTTATTGTGCATGTCATCTGTAGGCGTGTTATCTGGGTGATCGGTCTAAAACTGTAACTATGAGGCACAATATTTGTATTATTTTGCACTTGTTAAATGTCTAAATCACTTTTGCTGTGTTATTTGTAACAGAATGTGTTGGGCTTCCATCATTCTAACAAGCAGTTACTGCAAGCATTTCTGTCTATCAGCAGGAATCAATCAATAGTTAAATCAGATATGTGAGTCAGTCAGTGTGAGTCAGTCAACATCAATTCATTTTAACCACGCTGCTGCAGCGGTCAGATGTGTCCAAACATAACACTGCTGATAGGAGGAGAGGATGATTACATACTTGTTCTGGGGGGAAAATAAATAAATGGACCAATCATCTCTCGTCTCACACCAGTCTGGACGATACACCTCCATCATCTTCTGTATGCGAGAAAACAGACTCTGTGTAAACACACACACAAACAAACAAACAAACAAACAAACACATACTGTAAATGAAACATTTTATTTTCTATGAGAGATGTTTGTATAATTAGTGAGAAAAATCTGAGGATTAATACTTCAGTAAGACAGCTCGATTCATGCTTACAGACCGCTGGTGTTTACTGTCATTATATCTAATGATCTCTTTCATGTAGTTTTGCCTCCACGCACACAGCCAGCAAATCTACTGCTGGATTTTATTTATACTTTCATTAAAAGCTAAAATACGATCTGGTTTTCTTCAGTCCACATGCGAATAAACTGCTCCTGTTAAACAGGTTGACCATTTACTCTTAAAATAAAATCTAAATTAAAAACACTCAATTGTTTTAATATAATAATGTGTAAAGGTGCTGTGAGTTGATCTAACGTCAACACACCATTTGACGATTTTTAACATCTGTTTAAAATCCTGCACTTGAACCCAAGATCTGCAACTCTAAACACTATCTTACATTCACATTGATGTATTTAACAGAGGCTTGTTAATCCAAATATCCATACCATGTATATAAATGTGTATTTAAAGCACAACCCTACTATTTACACACGTTACATACGTTGTGTTATCAGCACTCACATATTCGGTATCCTCGCACAGGTCGCTCTTGTCTTTGTTTGTATTGAGCTGAGGATAAATGTCTCCGAGCAGCGGCCCCGGACCTTTCCCGTTACAGTCGTGGTTTTCTGCAGAGATGCTCTTCTTCCGGTGCAGAGGGGGGCGCTGCAGGACATCGGGCAGCTCCAGCGAGAGGGCTCGGCGGTTTCGGCGGGACAGTAAAGGGGGGTGTGGCAGCAGTGACTTATGTTCTGTAGGATGCGAGTGAACGCTGCGTACTCGTAAACTGCCCCCGATTCCCCCTCCCGTCCTCAGACCTCGGGCAGAACGACTCGCGCTGTTCCAGCTGCACCGCCGACTCCAGGACGACTGAGGAGGAGGACGCCCCCAGTGGTGGTAATGCAAACTGCGGCCAACACGCTTGGGAGAGAGGAAAGAAAATGTTTACAGGGGTCATTTACGACTTTTATGATTTCTTACGTTGCACTTTTGAGTCAAATTTAATGTAGCCTGTAATCCAGACTCTCTTTAGCTCTTTGAGCTGTTTCGTTGCCGTCTCTTTAATCTTGTGTTCATACCACACACAAATTAAGCATTTAGTGAGTCAAGTCAATGCAAAGTTGCGATAGACATCCTGCGGTGCAATTCACCGGAATAAGATGGCACGCGTAATGCGTGTTTGGGACAAATGGCACGAGTTGAAAAATCTGAACTTTGATGGATATTCGCGCTGTGTTAACCAATCAGGAGCTTGCTCCAGTATCAACATGATCACCACGTAGCGTGCGGAGGCAGAAATTCAAAACAACAATGGAGGACAAAATCATTGAGTGCATTTACATGTACAGTCTTACACCGATTATGCTTAATAAACTGATAACACGTGGGGTCATGTAAACACGTAAAACAGTTTTCTTTAATCGGGTAAAGCCAAAAAACAGCGTAAGCAAAAACCGATCGGCACAGGTAGTTTTTTGCTCATTACCCTGATTTCGCGTGGCATATAAACACCTCAACCAGCTTTCTCACGGTTTTGTCCATGTGCGCATGTCTCCACGTGTGAAAGATAAACGTCAGACGCGGAAGTTAGCGCAAAGTAACGCATAAAAGTCTCTGCTCTACTAAAGCAGTTGGCAGAGAAACTGCGAAAATAAAAACTGATGTTATATTTACAGGTTCTGGAGACACAAAAAGAGATAAAACAATATAGCTTAAGACAGATATGCTGTCGGTTTTTTGATCGACTGTTATGTACTATAGGCCAGAGGTCCCCAACCACCGGGTCGCGACCCAGTACCGGGTCGTGGACAAGTTGCCACCGGGTCGCAAGAACGTCCCGGAATTTTTTTTTATAATAGCCATGTAATAGCTTAATCGGGTATTTTGTACTTTAAGAGCCGACTTCAAATAACATCGATCATTTCCACTGTTGTACAGAGTCGCGCGCTCTCTTTTTCTTGGTCTCTCTCTCTCTCTACCAGCGCATCAGCGATCACATTGCTGTCATAAGAGTTTTGAGCATACAGTACTTCTAAAACACAATCGATCAAAGAATTGCAGAGTTATAACTTTATGAATAATTTGCAAATGTCCCTCGCAAATCATGTAAATACGCGGAGACGTTCAACTGTCTGACATGGGCATCTCAAATGACTGAAAAGTAATTATTTTATTCTTCTTTAAAACAACTTCAGAATTATCCAGCGATCGTGGCACCAAGATCATAATAAACTATTAATCATATTTTAACGGCTGTGCTTTTAACGTAGGTTTGAAAGGAACCTAAACTATGTCAATCATCATTAAAATCATATGGTAAACGTGAGTCTCTGCGCCCAGCCGCAATTCTTCTGATGTGATTACACTGTGATTGGACAGGCTGAGTTTCTTTAGGTAATTGTATTACATTTGTGTTGGAAAAGTTATGTTTGTTCCACGAAAGCTGTTTGTTTATGTTGTTACTGCTGAAACCGTCTACAGATACTCATTTTATCATACTTTGATATGGGACATACTAATTCTAACTTCAAATAGTATTTAGGATAAATAGTATGCAGATTGTGTTTCTGATCACTCAGTACGTGTTGACATGTATACACTGTACGTACATTCAGCACTGATGGTTTTATCTGCTTGATGTTACAAAGTTGCAAAAGTAAAGTTCAAAACAAATTTCATTTTTTTCTGATTTGTGAAAGTTAGAGTATGTTTAATAACACACAACTCATTCAACTCAAAGTTTTAAACAGAAATGCATCCCTTATGTCATGATGCTGAGTTAAATTTACACTGTCACGCGTGCTGGAACAGTCAAATTATAGTTGCTATAGAAACTTGAGTTCTCTCTTGTTAACCTCATACACAGAAGATCAAGCACAGCATCAGTCTTCACATGATGTCAGCAGAAGAACGCAAAAAGGCAGAAAAACGTATCAGCGTCACGGAAGAGACTAAAAAATGTACGTGACTATGGGTACGTAATGACGTCACAATGAGTGATGTCATTGATACACTATATGTTTTCATGTAGTTTTATTCTTGCAGTTAAAGTGTGCAAAAAAATTTATAGCACACGTGTGCGTATATGA
The DNA here is from genome assembly GCF_027580225.2 of Misgurnus anguillicaudatus. Taxonomy (NCBI): domain Eukaryota; kingdom Metazoa; phylum Chordata; class Actinopteri; order Cypriniformes; family Cobitidae; genus Misgurnus; species Misgurnus anguillicaudatus. The sequence continues at coordinate 27,081,769 of NC_073344.2, read as the reverse complement.
TTAGATCTGTATGTTATGTAAGGGATAATGTACTGTATAAGCAGAATATCTTGTTTCTTATTATCAAGGCTTATTTCATGATAACAACCTGCTGCCTGTCCATTATCCTGCTTATTACACAGCTATTTACCTCATAAGTAAGGTAATGAACATGAAATATTCATTTAAAATATTTTTAACAAATGCAGACCTTTCGCGAGGAAAACATGCTGCAAATGTGAATGACCAATCATAATCAAGCATTGGTCCATGAGCCGTGTAATAGGTTCTGATGTGTTTACAGTATGATGATGTCCAATCCAGTATCAAGAAATAACGTACCAATAGACCAGTTCAAATGATGTAAACAACACTGGTCCAGAAACACTTCCTGTTACAGTTTTTTTATTTCACATATATTATTATCTTTAAGATGTTTGTTTAACTTCAGTTAATTCAGGTTTATATGTTCTGTTGGTTTATTTTATCCCAACGTTTATCTAGTGTTAAAAAACGGAAACAGGAAGTGCTTCTGGACCAGTGTTGTTTACATCTTTTGAAATGGTCTATAGTCACATAAATTTGTGAGTCTTTTCCGTGATGCCGATACATTTTTCCGCCTTTTTGCGTGAACACGTCACGCATTTCTTTTTACCTGTCATTGTCACGTATTTGTTACCAAACTGTTTTGACCTATTTTCTTACCATTGTTGCTTCAGTTTAGGGTTAGATTAACATAAAATAAAATGACATTCTTACCAAAACCCAACTTTAACCCTAATGGGGTTCATGATGAAAAAAGATTGAAACTATCTGAGTGAATTTTGTGCCATATTTAAACAAACAAATTCAGCATGCTGCAAACAAAGTCAATCTGCTTTGCAAAGAGAAACTAGACTCACAAACAAGCAGAAAAAGCTTTGCAAATACAAAAGGCAATTTCAGAGAAAATGCAAAGGTGTTACAAATATATCATGGTCACATTTGTGCAAAACACAGTACATATTTGTAACCCCTCTGCATTTTCTCTCAAATTGCTTTTGTATTTGCAAAGCATTTTCTGTTTGTTTGCGAGTCGAGTTTCCCTTTGCAAAGCAAATTGAGTTTGTTTGCAAAATGCTGGATTTGTTCATTTAAATATGGCACTAAATTAACTCCATATGAAAGCAATACTTAAAGTCACTTCCTAACGCAAACACCAAATCTAACCCTAAACCGGAGCATCAATGATTTGAAAATAGGACAAAACAGTTGAGTTAAGATGTCTGTACATGTGTGTGCTTTAACCAGTGTTTTACCATGTTCTGTTAGTCTTCCTATAATAAACTTCAGTGTTTTCACAAGAACAACAGCTAAATACACTATATTTAACCCAAAGCATCTCTCTCTCTTTCTTTCTCTTTATCTCTCTTTCTCTCTATACATGGCTGCCTCAATTAAAAATGGGTTGCTATGGAAACCGTGAAAGGCTTTACTGAGTGTCGCACATTATCAGGAGATTTCTTGGCCTCGCACAAACACATCAAACACAAAAGCATGTCTTCACACACACAAACAAACTCACAGACACACAAACACATCAGCAAATATTCATGTAGACTAATGCATCCACAGGTCATTAGATCTGCAGACAAACAAAAGCCACGATCAGAGAATGAAAACCATTCAGCACACGAGTGTTTTATATTTAGAAGGAGATTTGAGGGAGCTCCTAATGTTTGTGATGAAAACACAAAGCCGGTCTTTAGTGAAGATTCAGGACTGACCAATGAGAGTCCAGCACAAACACAGACCCGTGACACACAAGCTTACTGACATTTACTTCTTTATTGACTGACCAAAGATGAAGATCTTCTGCTCAGACTGATCACGCTGCTTCTGGAATTCTCCTCAGAATAACTCGTCCTGGTCTTCCCTTCTGCCAACGGCGCCAACTCAAGACGTCCATTAGCAGTGAAAGAGGAAAGTTTAGGATCTAAAAGAGAGAATCGGTGAATGATCTTCATATACAATATACTCTCTATACATCTAGACATCCATCAGCCTTCAGAAACTCAATATAAATCCAACAACCTATAAAGCCACAGAACTTCACAGAAAAGAAATAATCCATCAAAAGTTCCACACAATCTCTTACCTATATTCAACAAAACTTCACATAATGGCAATTTTCTACATTGATTACAAGCATCTAACTCTCAAAGGTTAAACTCTGACTTTATACAGGATTCAGTCAGTATGCATAAGTTAATATCAAGTGTTTTGTGCATTGAACACATGAGTGTAGCATGTTTCAAAAACACATCTGACACCCATCACAGCTGTATTTTCTTTTAATATGATGCATAAATCCCATAGGTCATGTAAGGAATAATTGACGACGGGCCGTTAAATTATTAAAAAATAATGCACACCCAAGGTGGTAATGCGGCACGAAGTGGAGGGCCATTACCCGCACATGTGCATTATATTCAAAGAATTAAAAAAAACGAAGTCAATTGTGAACCGTGTTGGCAAAATGAGTCTGAATGTGCTCCATCTAATTTTGAGCTAGAGGCAAAAGAAAGTATATTTTGGTGGAAATGGATGTTTTCATAAAAATAAGTACATTAAGCTCTCGTCCACTGATCCCAATGCTCTAAATAACCATTAACTCTTTCACCGCCATTGACGAGATATCTCGTCAATTAAGAGAAACACTTCCCCGCCAATGGCGAGATTTTCCGTCTTTCTGCAATACTGCTATTGTCCACCAGGACAACCCGGAAGTAGCGCCTCACGTGAAAGAAAAAGAACTCCGTGTATGTTTTAAAGATCGCACTGAATCTGATCTCTATCAAAAGTCCTTCCCAAAAATGGATTTATCTCAGCTTTTTGCTCAAAATTGGGTGTTTTTAAAGAAACCTACCCATGTTTGAGAGGTGATTACAAGAGAACTAATGAAGGTAGGATGAAAGTTTTTTTTTTGTTTGAAAAAAACTGTTCTTTCATCTGATATATTGTTTGTTTATATATTTAAAGAAGAACATTTTCTGGAAGGCATTAAACTTTTGTGAAAATCATGAAAAATGCTGGCGCTGGCTGGCAACTTTTTTTAAAAACGCTGGCGGGGAAAGAGTTAAACATCTAAAATTATCTTTATTTGTATGTTTTCTGAGAGTTGTATCTTCCTAAATGCTTAATCTAAATAAAGATGTGTCTCCATCCACATGCACGTCTGACATTTTGGTTTGGGTTTAAAACATGCAGGAATTAGAAAATAAAGCACAGGACTTGATTCATGTTAAAAGAGTTATTAAGAGCGGGCACGCGACCTTGATATATGCATACGTATACAGAATTAAAGTTTTAAAAATATCTGTTTTTACAAGAATCTCTTAAGTAAATGTTTGGTTAACTCAGTGCTTCTCAAATAGTGGGGCGGGACCCCCAGGGGGGGCTCGAAGCGACACCAGGGGGGGCGCGAGAGACCCCGGGGAAAATACTTTTTCAGGAAGTGATTTTTTTTGCACTGTCACTTAAAGACATTACACCCCAAACACGCTGATAAGCCGCTTGAGTTTTTTATTATTATTTATTGATTATATTTAATTTAATTTTTCAGTATCAAATGGTCAAAAAATATACTGTAAATAAGGATTGATTTTTTTATTTCAGGCAAATTGATGCATTTTAAGTCTTTACTGTTACAGACTAAAAAACGATGTTAATAAAGTTATTCTTTGTTGTAAGTTGATTGATATTTCTTTTTTGTGTTTTCTTTGATGTTAATAAGGATACAATGTTTTGCAGATGTGTAATTTTATAGACAAATTATACTATTTATAGTCGCAGCAGAGAGTTGGGGGGGCGCGAAATGTTTACTTCTTCCTAGGGGGGGCGTGACAGAAAATAATTGAGAAGCACTGGGTTAACTGTTGGGTAAAAATATCTGATGTGTAAGATTATATTAGATCCTTGCATTACAGTAGATCTTAAAGCTGTCTGTCTCAATGTCAATCAAACAATTAAAGAAAGAAACAAATATTTTTCCTATAGATATTTTTTTTGAGTTTTTGTGTGCCAAATCTGTTAGTTTTACAGTGATTTTAAGTTATTTTGCATTTATTTGGTATAATACAATGTGTTTGTGTGGTTTATGGTTAAAAAAACACATTATTTTCCACATACCGTACATTTTTGTAGCTCCACATTTCACCCTCTTCCTGAAACGCATGGATTTTAAAAGCTCTGTGTCTCTGATTGGCCGGCTAATCTGTACGTTGTGATTGGCCTGAATTCCTCTGATGTCAGCTGGAAATGTGATGGTCCTTACCATGTTTGAAAGATTCGGTTGGCAACAGGAGTTAATTTACATACTGAGAGTCTAAGCGTGAGGAATTGTGATAATGTTGGTCTTGTCTACATCACCAATACCAGAAATAAACTGTTGCCTACAATCTGTGTGTTTGTTGTAGTCCAAGAAAAGAGATTTACACTGGAGACGTCATCTTGCGTCATTGTTTACTTTGGGGTTTGTACCAAAGGAAATGTAAAAACATGAATCGGATCATAGTTGCTCTTTAATAGATAATGTCTATATATATATATCATTTTTTAAAATGTGCTCATATTCCAGCATGGGGTCTCAAATATTCCTCTTATAGCACAGTTACCACAAACATTGCTCTGGTGGTTATTTTAAGACATTTGACAAGTTAGGTGTGCAGTTATTGAAAAATAGTAGTGCATACCTGTGGAACATTTCTCAACCAATCAGAATAAAGCATTCAACAGTCGTGTGGTATAAATGTTAATATTCAGAGTGACTGTGGATGAGAATCATACCAGAAAATGTGAGAGAGTTTTTTGGTTGCTCGCTATCATCAGAGGACGACCTCTCATCATCTGAATATGAGCTGTTGGCATCTCCCTATCAGACAGACGACAGACAGACAGACAGGAGCTCAAGCACTACAGCAGCTCAATGAAATATTGATTTGATTTTGTGTTTCTTGGTCACCTCAGCCTGAAAGCCCTCCACCAGTATGGCCACCAGTAGATTGAACAGGACATAGTTCCCAAACGTCATGAGGGCCACAAAGTAAAGAGCTGCCAGAGGAGATGTGGAGGCCATCCCATTATACAGAACTACATTCCAGTCTTCCTGTGTGAGAATCTACACAAACACAAAGATGAGGAAATAATCAGGTCTGTCTGAATGACATCTCTCTCTCTCTCTCTCTCTCTCTGTACCTGAAACACAGTGACGATCGCCCACAGTAGAGAGTCAAAGTTCTTCCGGTCCGGGACGGTGTCTCCAGTATCTGTTTTCAGACTGAACTTACAGCCAAATATATGCATTCCCAAAATACTGCAGACAGATAGATAAAGAGATACAGTGAGATTTATAAAGGCTCAGTAAGGTCAGAGAACATCATTTTTAATATAACTATCTGCACATTATGGGCTGAATCGGCACAGTATGAGCTATGTCTTCACTTAATAATCCACAAGTCTTCACTTATCTCATGAAATGAATGAGAATCTGTGTTTTTTACTAACAGTTTTTAACCCATGTTTTAAAAAGCTCAAATCAGAACTGGATTAATGACGTGTAATCAGAAGTGAATTCAGACCTGAAGATGAAGATGAAAAGCATCAGGAGCATGCAAAATGTGGCCACATTGTCCATGGTCTTCACCAGAACTACCAGCTGTCTGCGCAACGCTGGCATAAACCGAACCAACTTCAGAACCCGCAGCAGACGAAAGGTCCTGAGAACTGACAGACCGCCATCAGACTGCCCGATGATCTCACAAACACTGCAGAAAAACACACAGACAGATAGACAGAGATTACTTACAGTTTAATATCATTCAAGTTAAAACAACACTTTCAGAGGAAGTAAGACATTAAGTGAGCCTTGGTTTTATCTGTGAGAAGATGATTTAGATCAATGGATCCCAACCTGAAAGAAACAGGATCTGATATGTTTCAAGCTCAAATAAAGATGTTCCACTATTATTCTTTTTATTTACAATGCCAGGATAAGGTACAATAGGTGTAATTAATTTAAAATTCATTAATATTAAATAAAATATATAAATCTTTAATATAAATAAATATATAATAGCTATATATAATTAAAATGATTATGTTTTACCTCATGCAAAAGTTTTAGGCCACCATTAGATTTGTTGTTTTTGCAATGGTATAGTGATCATATATAATAATTTCTCTTTATTAGAATGTGTATATAGCATTAAAAACTGTATAAAATGTAAGCTGAAGTGTCAAGTATTTAGTACCGCTGTGTATCGGCAAGAATCTGGCGATATGATACGTACAGTATCCTGATACAATGGTCACGGTATGATACAATGCAGCACTAGGGATGTTAACAATTAATTGATCTTCGATTAATTGTTGATAAGAATTTACTCGATAAAACTTAACGATTGTTGAAAAACAAGATCATGCACGTGTGTGCGGCGCCTGCGCAAAACACATACAGTCGGAGAAAAAAAATTAAGCGAGCGCGCAAAAGTTAAACTACTAGCTGTGATCACAACGATGCTCGATGCCAAGCACACGCATGTGCTTTTTAACGTCATGCGAGACGAGGCTGGCTGGCTGCCAACGCAACGAAATTACATCCGCAGTGGATCTGACAGGGTCCGACGCAGAAAATACAAATACGTTTAGGATACTGAAAGCAAAGACCCTCTTCGGGGAAGCCTGCAAGATTAGCATAGCAACACTGCTATATACAGAGAAGGAGACCAGAAGCCGTTTTTAATGAACAGATTAAAATGTCATCTTAAATTATGGCAAGAAACTGTCAAATGTAAACTGTAACTGACTGTCGTTACACCCTGAATGCCCACAACATATATCACTGATCATCATTATTGACTGGCTGAGGCGCTGCGTGTTTTCTAATGGAAGGTTGGCATCTCCGTAATATAAGCATCTTTGCTTAAAGTACGTCTAAGCTGAGGTGACGACGAGAAAAGTGCCCTTCGTGTGCTTCTTGGATATAATTACAAACAGTGTATCAACGACTCGGAAAGCGAGGTAAACAACTTGATAAATAACACTTGATGATAATAAAACTTTCATGCGTCTGTTGTAGAGTGCCCATGTGAGGCGGATTTATCACACTGTGTGTCTATTAGTCATAATATTTAATTACAAGAAAAGTTTAAATTGATACATTTTATCAAAACACCAACTACATTGACTCATTTTACAATCCCACTAGCATGTTATTTAGACAAAATAAAATCTTTTAATTCGCGTGAGGAAGCTGTCGTTTTTTTGCACACTTTTATGTCATTGGCTATATGCCGCTGCAGTGAAGGCTTATTGCACTATTACTGTTAACGATTATTCGATTGATTGATCGTTAATTTAAATGATCATCGAATATGGGAAATTGCATAAATTGACATCCCTATGCAGCACATTTCAATACTGTAAGCAAGGAGATATGCTGGGATATTTCTTATTTTAGGAATAGAATGGATATAATTATAGTAAAGCTATCATTAAGAACACACCACCATACGCAAACCTTAGCAAAAAAAAGATTTAGGGACCGTGCACACCAAGGTGTTTATGCCGGCTTTTCAAAAACGCCAGCAGCTGGTGTGTTTTGTTCACGGTGAGCGCCGAGAAATTTTCAACTTTGGGTAAAAAGCTTAGCTTGTCAATGTCACTTCTCCCTCGGCCATCCAATCACAGTAAGGGAGGGGCGGGACAAATATCACAACAACCAATTGGCGCATTGTTCACTGACTGGTAAGACTTTTATTTCATGTCACTCTTGAAGTTTAAAGAGGAGAAGACTGCTATCTAGCGGTCAGGATGTAAAATGAAAACGCAACAATTGCTATGAATCTTTTATGTTAAAAAATGCGTTTTTAAAGATCGATAAACAAAACGCACGTATCGATATTTTCTTTCACCCCTAGTATTTAGGATAAACTCCGCTTCCACTTAGTATCTCTTAAACCTAAATGGAGTTAAATCCTAATTTCTAATTCTAATCGAATTACTTCAGTCTCCTCAAAAAAGCTCAAGATGTGTTTCGTGCCAAGAGAGGTCACACTTAATACTGACTGATGCCTGAAGAAGACATTAACTTCTGAAAATTGTTTTGTTTTTTATGTTTTGTACATTTTCCTGTATTTTGTGTATATATATGAATAAAAAGAGTGAAAAATAAATATGGATGGACATTAAAACGTGTGGTCTTAGACATTAGCACAGTCCTGTATGTATGAGGAGCTCAGATGCAAAAACACAATAAGCCGAATACTCTCAGCACGTATTATACATTCATCAAAACCATTGCTTAATCCTGGCCTCAGGCCATTCAGAAATACAGCCTTGCTTGCAGAATCCCTGCACCAAGATTAATTGGATGAACAGTGGCATGCGACACAACTGTGTTTCACAGACGCGTTTTCACACACAAACTTGTGTCCCCTGTGAGTACTTGGACCTAAATACAACACGTGTGTGGCAGTCACATGAATCACAGCGCCCCCTAATGTGTGCTTCAGTTTCTTTAGTTTTACATTCTGATTTTTATCGTTTGCAATGTTTCTAGTTACATCTTTAGTGATTTTGCAACTGTTTACTATGTCTTGTCCAAAGAAGTAGAGCTTTATTAAGTGGAGGTTTTAGCCAAAAAGCTTGCATGCACTTAGAGGGTTTTGCAGTGAAAGACTGTCAAATTTGTTAAATACTTCCGAAATGACTAAATGACTGACTAATAACCTTTTCATTGCCATTGAAGTGAAATCACTGAAACTAAGCATAAGAGCCTGATAGAAAAAGCTGATTTATAAGAAAAAAAATGTTAGATGCACTTAGAGGATTTTGCATATAGACTCCTTGTCGCATATACATATTGTACATAGGGGGCTCCAATGAAACAAACATTTATTTAGATGTCTCTGTATGAATGCAGCTTGAATAAAAAACAGGCATCATTTCAGGGAAGTGAGTTTTTAAAGACCACAGATGTGTAGTAAAAAAGTAAATCATTTAGATGTATATCTCAGTACAAAAAAAACAAGTCAGGGTATTTGAAAAAGGTCTGGAAGCACTGTCCATTGCCCGGTGACAAGCTAAATGTGTCTTCATTGATTTCTTCCCTGGACCCCATGAAGTCTAGTGGTGGTATAGATCTTGTGGCTACGCTACTGAAACACTGTTTCATTTAAAGTTCAAACACCTTATGAACTCATTACTGTAAACATGTCCAGACCAATCTATCGACTGTGATAATCTACAGTCCAATGCTAAAGATAGAGATGGACCTGAACTCAACACGCTACACAAATAATAAAAAAACATCAGCATATATCTGTGCGTTATTACCTGATGATGACGATGATTCCATCAAAGCTGTTGTAAGGATTACGCAGGTAATTAAAACATCCAAACGCTGTGAGTTTCAGCATCATCTCTAAAGCAAACATGCTGGTGAAGACGATGTTACAGATCTCCAGAACATTAGTGAGCTCTTCAGGCTGCATACACATAAACAACAACACACATGAACACATGTGTTTTGGTAGTCAGGGTTTAGATTGAGTATGTAAATAGTGTCTGTGCATGTGCATCCTCTAACAACACTCATCAACAGCGTGAATTTAAGCGTGTGTACCTGCTCATGGTGTTCTATGCCCATGCTGATTGTATTGATCAGGATAGCGATCATGATGCCTCTGTTAAAGTATTTGCTCTCTACGATGGTGCAAAGTTTGACCCTTATGTCCATCCATAGCTGATGGCCACGCCCTTGATCCGCCTCCTCCACCCTCTTCTCCTCTGTCTGCTGATTGGCTGCTGAGGTCGCAGGTCTTGCTCCATCTGTAGCACATTGAAAGCAGATTGTGACATCCACATACACACAAGTTAACTGCCATGTAATGTAGTTCTTATTCATTTTAGTAATGTCTGACTTTTACATCAAAGCCGGTTTGTATTATTTCACCTCTCTTAATAGACCTCTACCTGTATGAGCTGAAAGGAGAAATCAGTAGATCTCAGTCATATCTCAGGTATCACTGTTCTAGTACAGATCAGTACAGCATGGAGATTCAGAAAAATCTGACCTGTCATTTATAACTGTACGTACCAAATTTAATTTCATGCTTACAATGATTACATTTGTTATGTACCACCTGCCTGATGGTCTTCAGCTCACTTGAGTCTGAGACCACTGATCTAAACTGATTAACAATCTGATCTGATTCATGATCTGATCTAAACTGATTCATAATCTGATGTAAACTGATTCATAATATGATATAAACTGATTAAAAATCTGATGTTAACTGATTTATTATCTGATCTGATTCATGATCTGATCTAAACTAATGCATAATATGATCTAAACTGATTCAGAATCTGATGTAAACTGATTCAAAATCTGACCAAAACTGATTCATAATCCGATCTGAACTGATTCATAATCTGATGTAAACTCATTCATAATCTGATGTAAACTGATTCATAATCTGATTTAAACAGATTCAGAATCTCGTTAAAACTAATTCAAAATCTTATGCAAACTAATTAAAAATCTGCCCAAAACTGATTCAAAATCTACCCAAAACTGATTCATAATCTGATCTGAATTGATTCAGAATCTGATGTAAACTGATTCAAAATCTTACCAAAACTGATTTATAATCTGAGTTGAACTGATTCATAATATGATGTAAACTGATTCATAATTTGATGTAAACGGATTCATAATCTAATCTGAACTGATTTAGAATCTGATGTAAACTGATTCAGAATCTGCCCAAAACTGATTCATTATCTGATCTGAACCGAATTATAATTTGATATTAACTGATTAAGAATATGATGTAAACTGATGTATTATTTGATCTAATTTATGAAATGATCTAAACTGATTCATTTTTTAATTTAAACTGATTCAAAATCTGCACAAAACTGATTCATAATCTGATTTGAACTGATTCATAATCTGATGTAAACGGACTCATAATTTGATTAAAGTGATTCAGAATCTGTTTAAAACTAATTTATAATATGATCTGAACTGATTCATAAGCTGATGTAAACTGATTTAGAATCTGATGTAAACTGATTCATAATCTGATTCAGAATCTATGGCTCTAACCATGCTGCAGAAGGCTCATCTCTCCTCCATTGACTTTCTGCTTCTCGTGAGACGGCATTCTCTCCTGTGGTTTGTGACAGGGAGCTGTAAAGAAAGTGACGACGCGTCTTTGCGTCTTGCGCAGGACGTGACAGACGAGCTGAAAGATTTCCTCGTAGCAGTCGCCGGGTTCAGCCAGCGTGCTGGAAGACAGACATGCGGCACGCTGTTCCTGCATCAGCTGATGTTCACGCTGTTTGGTCTCCGAAAACTGTGTCGCTATGACGACCAAACACAGGTTTATCATGAAGAAGGAACCAATCTGTGAGGAGAGACGAAGATTCAGAAAGAGAAAGTGTGTCTCTGTTTATTCTACACTTGTGTGTGGTGACAGTATGTGTACTTACTATGATGAGCAGTATAAAGTAAATAAAGTTGTAGAAAGAATGGGCATCCATTACATAATACATGATTTCCACCCAACCCTCCAGAGTTATAACCTAAACACACAAACACATGGATGTTAGTGGTGAAAAACAAAGTATTTTTTGCATCATTTTTCCACAAAGCTCTTTTGCACGGAAAACAAACATATTTGAGAAATTACAAAGAAAAGCAGAAGGATTGTTTTCAGAGTCCTAGCAAATCTCCTGACTAAAACCTGAAATATAACGATCCAGGCGTATCCGATGTTGTCGAAGTTGATGGCTCCTTTGTGTGGGTTTTTGTGACCCGTGTTACAGCGAGTGTAGTATCGATTCCAGTTAACGCAGAGACCGGGTACGAGAGCGCCGACGTTCAGGATGGGCTCAATCGGCAGACCCAGCGCCTGATGGTGCAGTACATCATCTACATCCAGACAGCACTGATGTCCGGCCACACGGCGCGCCGGCACGTCGTTGCAGGACATAATGCCGTTATCCTGCGGCAGGGAGCAGATGAAGGGTCTTTCATCTTCCTCATCGAGAGAGTAGTAGGGAGCAGGAAGTGCCACACCAGATGAGCTTAACACAGAGACAGAGAGAGAAACAGTTAAATATGATCTGGTCCAAACGTTAGTGAGCCTCAAAACATTTAAAACATATAGCAACTCCTCATATGAGGCACACAAGATACTTTGACAATAACATATTGCTAAAACTAATAAAAATACACAGCACACATATATTTTATACAACTGTCCATCTTTCATGGAGCTGGGGTCCTGATCCTTTATTTTTTATCATTTTTCCTTAAACTACTGCATACATAGACAGCTCACTGGATCATATGAGTCATCTTTGTTTACTGCACAAACGTGTCAACATTGCTTTAGAGGTTTTATTGGAATATAAAGACCACCAAACACATGGAGTGTTTAACATGAGATGAGAGGGTCAGGAGGTTTATTAGCTCGCTCTCTGTCATCATAAAAGCGGTTTTTAATAAATCCTGAGAGCACATCACAGCTAATGAAAAGATCAAAGACTGAGATTAAATGAAATATTTCTGAAGATTACTGAGGGCAAACATCATCAAAGAGAACATAAACCCACATGCATCTCTCTCTGTGACAAAGCAAACTTCAACCATCATCATTTATCTTTAGCTGGTGTAGGTGAAAGGTTGATCTGTAAGATTTGCTTTTGTGTCAACGGACCTCCTTCTCCTGAATCTGGAGGAGACGTCTTCAAATAAACCATCTGTGTGTCAAAACACTTCATAAAGCGACTGTCAGGACTTTGGCCTTCATGTGTACCATGACATATTCACTATGAAAAGATCACAGCAGCACACATTCATCTCTGAGGCCTCATCTCTTATTTCTTAGTATTCCTTCTCATCTCACCAGAAGAACGTCAACTGTTAAGCCTGCACTGACTGTGAGATTTCTGCCATCTTATAGATCAGGACAGATTAAATCGTGCGACATGAATCTAATACATTTGGGTAAAATGTGTATGTAGACTGTACGATGATGGTAATGTTCGAAGATCATGACGCAATTAGTAAATGTCATCAGTATATGCATGTTTGTAAATGTAAACAAACACAGAATGTCACGGGATGTGAATCGTGGATGGCACTTTTGCATGTAGTAGTTTACATAAACATGACTATTGCAATGTTAAGCTTAGCATTGTCTTTAAAGTTTACGCAGTAAAACATATCTAACTTTTAGCGTCATGTCGCATTGATTAAATATGTGCATTTTCATCCGGAGGATCGTGCTAAATATCTGAAAATGACAGAAAATAATCTTTTATCGCAAAACCTTGATACAGCTGTCTTTATATATCTCTCACTGCTTTTGTTTTTGTTCATGTAAAGCTGCTTTGGAACAATTAACAATTGTTAATGAAGCGATATATAAATAAAATCAAACTGAATAGAAATTTCAATTGTATGATGAAGGAGCACCGTTCAGAAGCTACAATGATAGAAATCATCATGAATGAATCTTTGTTCTGCCACAGCTGAATATGGTGCGGTGTGAACCCGGCTTTAACTGGTGTAAGATCACACATGGAAAACTGCAACAAATATTTCTAGATAACTGGGACAGAATCTTACATCCACACAAGACAATGAAAGCCAGATAATGTCCCGGATCTGTGCCAGCATGAGAGCCGCAAATACATCCAGAAGGTTTCACACAGCAGAACATTACAGCTCAACAGAGAAAACACTGTCGACATGCATGATCTCTTCATCTGTTAGCTTAATAAATCTCAGTTAGCCATTCACTTCTGTCAGGAATCTCACATACTGTATTTACCATATGCTTGATCAATAAAAACACACAGTTTTCAGTCTGGGGTTGGTTTTTTGACAAAATTAAGAAGTAATTTAAATGAAATCAATTAATAAAATACACACACACGCACACAGCATTCTTCCATCTTAGAAATATCTCAAAAACACACCATATGCTGTCTGCATAAGATGCAGAGAAGCTTATCCATGCTTTTATAACCTCTAGAATAGACTATTGTAACTCGTTACTGGGGGGGGGAGGCGTACGCAAATCAGGTAAACAAGTTACAGCTGGTTCAAAACACCACTGCAAGAGTGCTTACTCGATCTAAGAAGTATGACCACATAAGTTCCATTCTGGCATCTTTACATTGGCTACCAGTTAAATATCGCATACAATTTGAAATATTACTAAGCACCTACAAAGCCTTAAATGGCCTAGCGCCCTCGTATATTCAAGAATTACTATCACAATACAATCCGTCACGTACACTGCAATCACAAAATTCTGGCCACTTAATTATCCCAAGAGTATCAAAAGTGTCTAAAGGTGGTAGATTCTTCTCCTACTTAGCCCCTAAGCTCTGGAATGATTTACCAAATAATGTTCAAGTATCAGACACAGTCGATCAATTTAAATCTAAACTTAAGACATTCTTCTTTAACAAAGCATTCACATAAAATGTCCAGTAAATATACTTATCCCGCAGTAGTTAGTTTGTCCAGTACAAAGCACTCACATAACTAATCTGGGAAATATACTTATGCTGCAATAGTTAGCCTGTCTGGAACCGAGCTGACTTAAACCACAATACTGTATGACACTTGCATTACATGTGAACAGCCCCTACGCTAATAGGATTCTGTTTCTCTCTCCCTGTCTCGTCCTCGACCCTGAGGACAATGAGACAAACAGACACAGTTCCTGCAACCGTGAAGGTCATCACACCGCTGATCTACTGACCGTCCTTCAACGTGATGCCCAGCCGATGCCTGACCAGCGAACACCGGCGGAACCAGTTTAATTTGTTACCTGTTCACATACCCCAATAGTATTTATATATACAAATATATATGTATCTCTCTCAGGGGGTTTTCTCCTCCTAGGAGTTTCCAAATGGACTAGCCAGGAGGGTTTTTCTCCTAGGGGGTTTTTCATCACCTGGAGAGTCCGCCACCTTTGGCTTAATTTACTACTTTACTGTACATGTTACATTATTACTATGATCGTTTTCTATGCTTTTTCCTACATCTATTAATGTAAAGCTGCTTTGAAACAATTAACAATTGTGAAAAGCGCTATATAAACAAACTCTATATTCTATTCCCCTAACCTACCCCAGTCCCTAACCTCAACCATCACAAAAATCTGTTGAGAGTATTTAATCAATGAAAAGCTACCATATTCTATGATTGTTAAGACCCTTTTTTTATACACATGTCATTATACACTATTCCCCATAAACTATATATTCAAATCCACACGCTTGCACACATGTACGCACACATACACAAACATGTGACATAACAGGGTCAAAGCCATAATTCTCCCAGCATCTCCTGCTGTACACCATCACACTGACACACTGAGGAACATAACAGAGAAAAGAAGAGAAAAAGAGAGGAGGGAAAATGAGATTTAAAATGAACAACTATGAATAGTTAAGAAAAATTATTCATAACAATATAACAATATATGTCAATGAGAAACTGCAGGTCATACCATCACTCACAGCATATCTGAGATCAGTCTCGAGGCACATTTCCAATAAACACGCCACATTTACACTGCTGAAGCTCAGAAACAATACCCCAGAGGATGTTGTTCATCACACTGAGACTCTCAAACATCTACCGTCACTTACTTACATCTGCTAAATGTGTGAGTGTGATACTATAAACAACACATGACACATCAGAGTAAAGAAAATCATTTCAGCCCAGACAAGAAGAACTCAAGAACCAAAGCATCCATACAGAAACACCACAACTAACAGAAAAGAACCTGGAAACCCAAACAAAACCAGATGAACCAGATGAACTTAAGAGAACCAGAGGAACCAGAGGAACTCAAGAACCAAAGCATCCATACAGAAACACCACAACTAACAGAAAAGAACCTGGAGACCCAAACAAAACCAGAAGAACCAGATGAACTTAAGAGAACCAGAGGAAGTCAAGAACCAAAGCATCCATACAGAAACACCACAACTAACAGAAAAGAACCTGGAGACCCCAAAAAACCCAGAAGAACTTAAGAGAACCAGAGGAACCAGAGGAACTCAAGAACCAAAGCATCCATACAGAAACACCACAACTAACAGAAAAGAACCTGAAGACCCAAACAAAACCAGATGAACTTAAGAGAACTAGAGGAACTCAAGAACCAAAGCATCCATACAGAAACACCACAACTAACAGAAAAGAACCTGGAGACCCCAAAAAACCCAGAAGAACTTAAGAGAACCAGAGGAACCAGAGGAACTCAAGAACCAAAGCATCCATACAGAAACACCACAACTAACAGAAAAGAACCTGAAGACCCAAACAAAACCAGATGAACTTAAGAGAACTAGAGGAACTCAAGAACCAAAGCATCCATACAGAAACACAACAACTAACAGAAAAGAACCTGGAGACCCCAAAAAACCCAGAAGAACTTAAGAGAACCAGAGGAGCCAGAGGAACTCAAGAACCAAAGCATCCATACAGAAACACCACAACTAACAGAAAAGAACCTGAAGACCCAAACAAAACCAGATGAACTTAAGAGAACCAGAGGAACTCAAGAACCAAAGCATCCATACAGAAACACCACAACTAACAGAAAAGAACCTGAAGACCCAAACAAAACCAGATGAACTTAAGAGAACTAGAGGAACTCAAGAACCAAAGCATCCATACAGAAACACCACAACTAACAGAAAAGAACCTGGAGACCCCAAAAAACCCAGAAGAACTTAAGAGAACCAGAGGAACCAGAGGAACTCAAGAACCAAAGCATCCATACAGAAACACCACAACTAACAGAAAAGAACCTGAAGACCCAAACAAAACCAGATGAACTTAAGAGAACTAGAGGAACTCAAGAACCAAAGCATCCATACAGAAACACAACAACTAACAGAAAAGAACCTGGAGACCCCAAAAAACCCAGAAGAACTTAAGAGAACCAGAGGAGCCAGAGGAACTCAAGAACCAAAGCATCCATACAGAAACACCACAACTAACAGAAAAGAACCTGAAGACCCAAACAAAACCAGATGAACCAGATGAACTTAAGAGAACTAGAGGAACTCAAGAACCAAAGCATCCATACAGAAACACCACAACAAACAGAAAAGAACCTGGAGACCCAAACAAAACCAGATGAACCAGATGAACTTAAAAGAACCAGAGGAACTCAAGAACCAAAGCATCCATACAGAAACACCAAAACTAAACAGAAAAGAACCTGGAGCCCCAAACAAAACCAGAAGAACTTAAGAAAACCAGATGAACCAGATGAACTTAAGAGAACCAGAGGAACCAGAGGAACTCAAGAACCAAAGCATCCATACAGAAACACCACAACTAACAGAAAAGAACCTGGAGACCCCAAAAAAACCAGAAGAACTTAAGAGAACTAGAGGAACTCAAGAACCAAAGCATCCATACAGAAACACCACAACTAACAGAAAAGAACCTGGAGACCCAAAAAAAAACAGATGAACCAGATGAACTTAAAAGAACCAGAGGAAGTCAAGAACCAAAGCATCCATACAGAAACACCACAACTAACAGAAAAGAACCTGGAGACCCCAAAAAACCCAGAAGAACTTAAGAGAACCAGAGGAACCAGAGGAACTCAAGAACCAAAGCATCCATACAGAAACACCACAACTAACAGAAAAGAACCTGAAGACCCAAACAAAACCAGATGAACTTAAGAGAACTAGAGGAACTCAAGAACCAAAGCATCCATACAGAAACACCAAAACTAAACAGAAAAGAACCTGGAGCCCCAAACAAAACCAGAAGAACCAGATGAACTTAAGAGAACCAGAGGAAGTCAAGAACCAAAGCATCCATACAGAAACACCACAACTAACAGAAAAGAACCTGGAGACCCCAAAAAACCCAGAAGAACTTAAGAGAACCAGAGGAACCAGAGGAACTCAAGAACCAAAGCATCCATACAGAAACACCACAACTAACAGAAAAGAACCTGAAGACCCAAACAAAACCAGATGAACTTAAGAGAACTAGAGGAACTCAAGAACCAAAGCATCCATACAGAAACACCACAACTAACAGAAAAGAACCTGGAGACCCCAAAAAACCCAGAAGAACTTAAGAGAACCAGAGGAACCAGAGGAACTCAAGAACCAAAGCATCCATACAGAAACACCACAACTAACAGAAAAGAACCTGAAGACCCAAACAAAACCAGATGAACTTAAGAGAACTAGAGGAACTCAAGAACCAAAGCATCCATACAGAAACACAACAACTAACAGAAAAGAACCTGGAGACCCCAAAAAACCCAGAAGAACTTAAGAGAACCAGAGGAGCCAGAGGAACTCAAGAACCAAAGCATCCATACAGAAACACCACAACTAACAGAAAAGAACCTGAAGACCCAAACAAAACCAGATGAACTTAAGAGAACTAGAGGAACTCAAGAACCAAAGCATCCATACAGAAACACCACAACAAACAGAAAAGAACCTGGAGACCCAAACAAAACCAGATGAACCAGATGAACTTAAAAGAACCAGAGGAACTCAAGAACCAAAGCATCCATACAGAAACACCACAACTAACAGAAAAGAACCTGAAGACCCAAACAAAACCAGAAGAACTTAAGAGAACTAGAGGAACTCAAGAACCAAAGCATCCATACAGAAACACCACAACTAACAGAAAAGAACCTGGAGACCCAAACAAAACCAGATAAACCTAAGAGAACGAGCACAGGTGTGAACATGTCTTTTTAACATGATCTTCTGAGATCAACATTTAAAAATCATCAATAACATCAATAAAATATTTTTCTACATTGCAAATAAAAACATTTTAACTAAAGTAGAAAACATATCACACAACTGTACATTTTTGGTTTGCAGTGAATCAGAGTAAAGATTTGATTGAAAATTTCTAATATCTCCAGCTGGGTTTCCATCACTATGATTTTATGCACATTTTGAAGTATATGGCATAAAAAAACAAGTGATGGAAACGCCAATATTCGAATGAAAATCTCTTGATTCAGAAAAAAAGCTTGCTTGATGTGTTTTTTGACTTATGTGTTAAAGAATAAATGTGAATAATGGGAGATGGTAATGCATTAGTGAAGTAGTGAACATTAAACCCATGTGACTGATGGTCAAGCTGTATCAGCTGTTGTTGTATTTATCATATATGGAGCTTGACGTTGTCTTAATACTTTGCTGTTAGTGCCGTCATCAAAAACTCTGCATTTATTATTCTGTGCACAGCATTACAGCTGCACTGCTAATACATTTATAACTTGCCCATTTTATTCTTGTCCAACTTGTCTGTATTTACTGTTAGTTACTAGGTTACCAGTACCACCGTCATTCCCTCTAACAACTTGATGGAAACGCACCTAATTTGCATTTGTTTGTTTTTCTTTTTTGAAAATATTCACTTCACGTTTGGATGGAAACCCTGTTGTTCCAGATTTACATTCCTCATTATTTATCCTCATCATTTGATAAAATGTGTTTTGATTCAGGACACACATCAAACGTCAGGTTGGTTGAGACTCACAGGGTAAAGTTCTCCTCCGGGTAGCAACGGTTGCGTAGAAGCCCCGCCCACAGCTGCACGCCGATGATCCCGAAGATGAAGAAAACGAAGAAACACAAGAGCAGCACGTTCCCCAACATCGGAAGAGTGTCTAACAGCAGATTCACCAGGATCCTCATACCTCAAACACACAAAACATTGTGAAGATTATTAAACTACAGTATGTAGCATTGTGACACTAACCGTAATGTGTTTTCATTGTTTATTTGAGTTACTCTTGTGTGTGGTTTATTTATTTATTATGCAATGTGTTGGAAAGTGACCTCTGCATTTAACCCCTCCAGTGAGTAATGAACACACGCAGGAACACTGAGCATCCATCACTGGGGAGAAACCTGCCAGACGTGAACCTCAAACCGGCAACTCTCAGGTTACAAGCCGGACCCTCTAACCACTAGACTACGACAGCCCACGTTTACTGCTGGAGTACAAGTTAAACAGAAAAGATGACTTCTTGTTTTCAAGTATCCATATCTCTGTTAACTAAAGCTCACATCAGTCTGATAGAAAAAAATACTGAATGTTTAAAAGTTTTGATGGGAGACTGTTATATCAGAACATTATTGACCACAAACTCACCACTGTTGTCTTCTGTGTGTGTTCAAAAAAATGTTGTGACCAATGCTGGCAAAATGAGTGGATAAAGTGTAATTTTGAGCTTCAGGCAAAAGAAAGTGTAAATGTTGATTTCAGTGGAAATTGAGGTTTTGATAAAAATAGATACATTAATCCCTCATCTAGTGATGTCAATGCTCTAAATGTTCATTAAACATCTAAACAGATCTTTATTTGTATTTTCTGATAGGTGTACCATCCTAAATTCTTAATCTAATACAATAACGCATCTCCATCCACTTGTGCGTCAGACATTTTGGTTTGAGTTTTAGCATTAGCATTTTTTCAAAATGTGTTACCCTACCTTTAAAACATGCTGGAATGAGAAAATAAAGTCCATGACTTGCTTCATGTTAAAAGAGTTATTAAGAGCAATAATGATCTTCCTTATGATGACAAACACATCAAAAAATATCTGTTTTGACAAGAATTCCTGCAGATATAATCTGTTTTGTCTTAGGTGAATGTTTGGTTAACTGTTGAGGAGAAATATGTGATGTATAAGATTAAATTAGATCATTACATTATCTTAAAGCTGTCTGTCTCAATGTCAATCAAACAATAAAAGAAAGAAAAAAGTTGAACATATATTTTTGCATTAGATATTGTTTTTGACTTTGTGTTCGCCACATCTATTAGTTTTACAGTGATTGGATGCAGTGATTTTGTTTTTCAAAAATGTTTAACTCGATTTTCCATAAAACTAACTTTGTTGACTCTGTCAACTTCAAACACGTGTAGCTCTGTCATTTTGTGTCAGATTACAACAAATCATACATCATTTTGAAGTTTCTTTTCTAGAGAATTTCAAAAAATAAATAACTAATTTATTAAAATGTTCGACTCATTGGTAACACTCTACAATAAGGTTCATTAGTTAACATAGTTAATGTATTAACTAACATGAACAAACACTGAGCAATACATTTGTTACAGTATTTATTCATCTTTGTTAATGTTAGTTAATAGAAATAAAGCTTTTAATTGTTTGTTCATGTTAGTTCAGAGTGCATTAACTCGTTAACAAGATTGTAATAAAGTATAAGTAATTGTTGAAATTAACATTAACAAAGATTAATAAATGCTGTATAAGCGCAGTTCATAATTAGTTCATGTTGACTAATGTAGTTAACTAATATTAACTAATGAACCTTATTGTAAAGTGTTACCGACTCATTTTGCCAGCACGGGGTCACATATATGAAGAATATTCTCCATTTTTTTTGCCATAGGTCACATATATAAAGACACAACTTCTTCCTCATGATTCATCTGTAAACATTTTCCCTGTGGTGAACCTTATTGTTGTAAAAAATTCTACATTCAAAACACATTCTTTAATGTGACACAGTTCCATATAAAAAGAAGAATTAAGCATTGGCAGGATTTTAGAAAAGATGCATTACCAACAACAATGACTGAACATCTGTTTAAATACTGGTTAGCGTTAACCAAAAGCCATGTGGCCTAAGTGACATCGACAGAGAGAGAGTCATTACAATTATAAATGAAAGATTAAAACTATTTGTGTTGGTCATTTAGTAAAACATACAGTGATGAATGATGCTCAATAAAAAAACACATTAAAAGTTCAACAGAGTCAATTTAATTTTCTTCTGATTTTAAATGACAATAAGTCACCCAGTTCATCACATAGCCAGCAAAGTTACATTAGAGTTATATTAAACTGAATATCATATTCTCTAGATCATAAAGCTTTTTGTGTATATATATGTGTGTGTATGTGTGTGTGTGTGTGTGTGTGTGTGCGTATTGATCTCATTTATGAAATTCAATGTCGACCGCTCAATACTGCAGCAGTATTTCATTTAATGAGCTCAAACTCTTTCTCATTGTGTTTGTAAATAAATGGATAATTGTTATGATTTATTATGTCTCTAAAATAATAGAATAATTTGTTAAAAGGTTAAACACAATCAATAATCATAAACTAAGTTCAAATGTGTTTTAGCTCTGCTGGTGAAGAGCAAATTCAATTCAGTCTTCACTGAAAGAACCAAGACAAACAAGAAGTTACATCAACATCTAATTTATCTGCCCGTCAAATGTCAATGTGTCAAATCTTGTGAAACTTTGACCTATGTTAGGCACACGGTAACTAAACCAATATACAAACATTTTCTTAGCGTAATGACCTCCTAAAAATATTCCCTCCCTCAGGTTTGCTTTAACCGTGACTGCAGTCAGATAATAATCTTGAGGATCTTTTACTTTGACTCCCTCATTTATCAATCATTAAAATATTTAAGAAAGTCTTCCGATCCTACAACGCTGCTATTTTCATTTATACCACGGGTCTGTTGAATGCTTTATTCTGATTGGCTGAGAAATGTTCCACAGGTATACATTATTTTTCAATAATCACACACCTGATCTGTCAAATGTCTTAAAATAACCACCAGAGTAATGTCTGTGGTAATCGTGGTATAAGAGGCCCGTCTTCAATTATGCCTTACTTAAACGATAAAAAAAAACGCAAACCTATGTTCAGTCTACAGGTATGCACGAGTAATTCATAACAATGGCGACCTTCAGGACTGTGTTTATTAATGCTCCAACTAAATTGTAAAAACATTTTGCCACAAGTGTTTAGAC
Organism: Misgurnus anguillicaudatus; assembly: GCF_027580225.2. Lineage (NCBI taxonomy): Eukaryota > Metazoa > Chordata > Actinopteri > Cypriniformes > Cobitidae > Misgurnus > Misgurnus anguillicaudatus. The sequence continues at coordinate 27,058,875 of NC_073344.2, read as the reverse complement.
AGACACACACCCGCAGACAGACATCTGTAGATCTGTGTAATCCACACAACAGAAGCTGGTTTGTTATCTGTTTGTAAGCTGTATTTGTTCATTTCTGTGCTCCTCACAACACACAGGTGACTGAAGTTTTTTACATTCAGTGGCTGTTTATACCTGCTATTAAGATGTGTTTTGGTCAAATGGATCACAAGTGGAAAACAGAGACACATTCACATTCTATTTAAATTGGTCTCTTTTGTTCACTTTTGACTGCTTTGGTCTGTGGCTGTTTAAACATGAGTGGGAGAAATGACGGGTTTAGGTTGACATGCACTAATATTATGTTAAAAGTGGACAAGCTCAAAACATTTTACACCCGGCCCGCTTTACAACTGTCTTTAGCGTCGTTCAGTTGTGATCTGATTGACCAAAACGTTGTAAAGAGTGAAGGAATGATCCAGATGAAACTCACTGGGAACTCTGTTGATGGCCTTCAGAGGTCGCAGGACTCTCACAGTTCTGATGGCTGTCAGGTTGATGTTCTGAAGATCCAGTGAATACTCCACCACCCTGATACACACAAATCAACCTTATTTATATCATGGACTCTGTTCTAGACCATAATGTATGTACTCATTTTTGTACTTCATTGTCTTCATTGTCTCATGTACTAAATCTCTGTTCTTTCCCAGCAGATGGAGAAACAGAATTTACACATTACAGTCGAGTACACAATGACACACACAATAAACATCTGTGATTGAACAAAATCGGATGTTTAAACCACTTACAGCGGGGAAAATAAATATTTGACACATCAGCATTTTTATCAGTAAGGGGATTTCTAAGTGGACTATTGACACAAAATTTCCACCAGATGTAGCCATCAAGCCAAATATTGAACTCATACAAAGAAATCAAAACATTTAAGTATACAAGTTGAGTCATAATAAATAAAGTGAAATGACACAGGGAGTAAGTATTGAACACACTTTATTTAATAATTTGTAGAAAAGCCTTTGTTGGTGATTACAGCTTCTAGACACCTCTTGTATGGAGAGACCAGACGTCTGCATTGCTCAGGAGTGATTCTGGCCCATTCTTCCACACAAATAATCCCTAAATCTTGAGGGTTTCTTGGGCCCTTGGGCTCTTTTATGAACTTTGATCTTTAGTTCTCTCCATAGATTTTCTATGGGATTTAGGTCAGGCGATTGACTGGGCCATTCAAGCAACTTGATTTTCTTTATTTGAATCCACTTCATTGTTTCCTTGGCCTTGTGTTTGGGATCATTGTCTTGCTGAAATGTCCACCTTCTTTTCATCTTCAGCTTTCTGGTAGATGGCAGCAGATTTTTATCCAGAAAGTCCTGGTACATTTCTTCATTCATCCTGCCTTTAATAATATGAAGTCTCCCAGTACAGCTTGCTGAAAAGCAGCCCCAAACCATGATGCCTCCATCCCCAAACTTAACTGTTGGTACTGTGTTCTTGGGGTGGTGGGCAGTGCCATTTCTTCTCCAAACATGGTGTGTAGAATGACTGCCAAAAAGTTCAATTTTGCTTTCATCTGACCATACTATAATCTCCCAATAATCCACAGGCTTCTCTAAATGCTCTTTCGCCAACTTTAACTGAGCCTCAACATGTTTTTTGTTCAGCAATGGAGTCTTACATGGTGAGCATGCATGGATGCCATGGCGGTGCAGTGCATTGCTTATAGTTTTCTTTGAAACAACAGTACCTGCTGATGCAAGGCCTTCTGCCCGGGTGGTTCTTGGCCGTTGGAGAACTCTCCTGATTATTCTTTGGACTCCTCTGACTGATCGTGGCCGGTTTATGGTGAAGTGATGCTCTTTTCATTTCCGGATAATGGCCCTGACGGTGCTCACAGGAACATTCAGCATTCTGGAAATGCGCCTATAACCATTCCCATCAAAATGCTTTTCAATTATAAGATTACAAAGATCTTGAGAGAGTTTTTTGCTTTTACCCATCATAAAGTCTTTCTTGTGTTCCTCCTGGGTAATGAGAAGCCTTTATAGGCCATCAATTAGGAATAAAGCAGCTGATATCAATTAGTACTGATAGGGGTCAGGGTTTCTCTCTCAATACTGACAGATTTCATGTGATCTTCTGGATTTCTATGCCATTTTGCACCTTGTTCTCTTTATGTGTTCAATACTTATTCCCTGTTTCATTTCACTTTATTTATTATGACTCAACTTGTATACTTAAATGTTCTGATTTATTGTATGAATTCAATATTTGGCATGATGGCTACATCAGGTGGACATTTTGTGTCAATAGCCCACTTAGAAATCCTCTTACTGATAAAAATGCTGATGTGTCAAATTCTTATTTTCCCTGCAGTAGATATAAATATCCTCTTAGTTATTTGATGATTTTGCTCCAAATCTGAACAAAGTTAAAGTCAGTGAATTTGTATGTGTATAACATATTTTCAGTTATATACACACACAAACACAACTACTGTTAATTAAAGCTCCCATCTGCCCAGTATTTCCCACATTCATTATAAAATCTAACACCTCATACAAGTGTTAGTGGTGCGTGTGGAGGAATAAACTTTAATGACTATAATACAAAGAACTGGCAGCTCTCATGCAAACACACAGTTAATGACTAAGACCAGACAACAGAGAGTGAAACAAGAGAGATTTAATAAAGTGGAGGTGATGATGCTGATCGCTGGCAGGTGAGGATGACTGTAGACATGAAACAGGTGAGGGACCATGGAGGATTATGGGAAATGGAGTCCATGGGGAGGCTAATTGAATATAGGGGGAACAGAACAGAAGGAGAGACAAGCAGTGTGACAACAAGAGACTATACACACACACATTCACACGCACACATACACGCACACACACACACACACACACACACACATGTTTGTGCGTATAAAGAGACTCAATGTAGTCTTATGCACACACAGTTTGTTTATCTGCCATGCTGGGACTTTTCATTCGCTTTCACAGCTGTTGTGTTTTTGTGATGTATAAGAGCACAGATTCTCTTTCATATGCGCATGAATCAGCTCTGAACATCTGATTGACAGATTCACTTCTTCATGCAATCATAAATAACTATAACTGTAAAAAATCTGTGCATCTCAGTGACTTACTGCCGGCCATGAGAATCAAACTGGCGACCTTCAGCTTATAAGTCCGACTCTCTAAACACTAGGCCCCACTTTCATTAATATTTATTAGATTCTGAGATCTGTCTGATCTGGTCTGAAACAGTTTTGGCCGCTTTAAGTCCTCTGAGATACAAACAACAGTTAATATCATTGTAATCTTGCTCTTCATAACAGATTAAATGGAGGTTTTGCAGTCAGAGAAACATCCACAAGCAAAGGATGTGGCCATCATCATCACACTCATCATCATCATCGGACTCATCATCATCAGACTGGCTAACTAGGGCTGTCAGAATTATTAAAGGTATTGTGGAGGATTTTCTTTTTCCGGGTGGATCATCAAGACTATTGGTTCTCCTAATTGTCAATCAGAAGTGTTGCGCAATTGCATTTTTTTAAAAAGTGGAGAAGGCGGTTATTTTCTAAAATTCGAGAAAATCCTCCGCTACACCTTTAAATAATCGTCTCATCGTAATGGTTTGACCTCATTACGATGATTTCAGATCACCGCAATGATTGCACATCTCTCTAAAAAACAGAAGGGGGAGCTGCAGCGCCTGTATAAACGAAACAGTATCAGATGGCGCACCTTAACTTACAGTGTAACACGATACATTGCAAAGCCATTCAATACAGTAGAAAAACAGCATTTAAAGAAATGCTGCAAAATTTTGATAAGCTGTATGAACTGCAAGGTAAAACATACATTTCCAAAACAGCAATTCCAAATTTCAGGAAGTGAAGGATCCTATTTCTAAGGATCTATGAGGAATTGATTTGTTTGCAGCCACTATAGACATGTGCTCCAGTACTAATATGACCTTAGTAGGATTGGCTACTATTTAAGGCCTCTTCTGCTATAGTCAGTTTATTTTGCATTTTTGTTTTCAGTTATTTTTCAGACACTTTTAATGTGTTTATTTCTTATGAAAGTTTTCAGTTTTTGAAAGATATATTCATTAAATAATTACTTTGAAATATGTGTTATGTGTATTAATATTTACTGCCAGGTAAACCTAGCAAAAGATTGAATTTAAATAATCACAACAATGTTTAAAAATAATAAAACAGGCAATTAATCGTCATAATCCTCACAATTTATTAAGAAAATTAAACGTCAGCCAAATTTCATAACGTGACAGCCCTACTATGGTTAACACTTGAGGACCTTCCTTGAGCATCTGTGATTACTGTCTGATCTAGACTGCAGAATTGGTCTGAAAACATGAATGACTTGTACAGGATGTTCTGAGATCAGTCGAGAGATCGTCACATCTCACCCTGCCATCACAATGAAGAAGTCCAGTCTGTTCCAGGTGTCACCCAAATAACAGTGCTGACCGAAGATTCCCAGAGCAAACATCTTCACCACCATCTCCAGTGCAAAGAAGATGTAGATGAAAGCATCAAAGGCCTGAAGAGAGAGAGAGAGAGAGAGAGACAGACAATCTGTCATTTAAGTCAATTCCTCTATCTCAAAAAACTTTGCTGTGTGTTTGTGTGAGATTCTCTATACATCCACATTCTTGTGTCTGATTACCAGATGATGAAAAAGAAAAAGAACTGTAAGAGTTAATCCATCAGTTAATTCAGATGAAGCATCTGGTGAGCGATTATCTGATCTGTTCCACTCATACGCTTTATGAATCAAACCGCACAATGTCCCTGTGCAGACATTGGAGGAGATTAGACGTGAGATGAGCTTCCATTGGAAACAGACCACAACCAATCGACAGAATCCAAAAGCTCATTAACAGTCTCGTGTTGTCAATGTGAGAATAATGAATGAAAGAATCAAACATTATCTGTTGCTTTACATGATGAGAAACTATGATGTTCATCCTCAGCACTGAAACATAATGTCAGCAGATCTTTCATGAGCAGAACTTTGTCATGTGGACTATTAGACTTTAATGGACACAATGAGAAGTGTGATTATAATGGTCAGCACTGGGGAGTGTTAGTGAAAACACCATCATTTATCTGTGAGACTCAGACCTCCGCTTCTCCTCGTGTGCTGCTGCTGATAACACAGAGTCTCTTATAATTCCTCTTTTCATTTTGTGTCCCTCCTCCCTCCGTCAGGTCCACATCACTGAAAGTCGAATAATAGCTTGAATAACATAAGCACGGTGTGAAAAGCTTCAAATTAAGTCTTCTGTAAGCTAAACTTTCCGCACAGTTTGTGTGACTTGTGCGTTTATATCCTGTTGTTCATTTTTATTAATCGAAACTAAATTATAATCCGTCTTTTATTCTTTAATTAATGTTTTAAACCCTACTTATAATGTATAGTAGTCAGTGCTCTATATAATGACCAGCCAAGTTATGTCTGAAGTTTCTCACATTTAAAATAAATTTCTTTGCCTAAGTCAGTGGTACACAATTAACGTAGAGGTTCAGTCTATATATTTTCAGAGAGGTCCAGAAAATACTTTTGTTTGAAACAAGTTTTAATCAGTTCAGCCTAATTAGATTTAAAAAGAGTAAGTCTGATGTTTTATCAGGCCAATTTTTTTACATAAACATAGAAAGTCTTGTAATAGCTAAACAATAATGTATGGGTTTTCAAGTTTGTTTTTACAGAGGAGTGAGAGGAGAAAATGAGAGGTGGAAATGAGAGGAGAGAACGAGAGGAAGAAAATGAGAGGAGAGAATAAGAAGAGGAAATAAGCGGAGTAATACGCCTGTAAGGGTTTTTGTCTTGTGTTCTGTTTTGTTCTTAGGTCTTTTATTTTGATACCATGTTCTGTTTCCAGTCTTTTATTTTGAAATCTGGTCATGTCACACTTCACTTTGTACTTCCTGTTTGTGCAGTATAAATCTGGTTCATTGATATCATATCACTGCGAAGTATTGCCAGTTTAACACTGCCTTATCAAGCGTTTCATTGTTATTGTTCCTGTTCCAGAGTTATGTTGTGTATTCCTGTTCTTGTTTTGGATATTCTGGATTTTGAACTGTTGCCTGTTATTTGGATTACGATATTGGATTACCCTATTTGGATGTGTTTGCTTGCATTCGTGGATTTTACCCATAAACCTCCTTGCACATGGATTCATCTCTCTCTCGCTTTGTGTAAGCAGCCCACGTTACACCGCCATGTTGATTCCAAAACGAGGCTGTGAGGGATAAACGTCCAGAGCGTGCGCTTTAAATGTATTGTTTTGTACCGGGATGATGGTCATTTAGCCATCAAAACACAGAAAATTCATCATTTGACAAATTTCCACAAGACAAAGAATCTCAGAAATCATGGATTATTAAAATAAGAAGGGACATATGACCTAATTTTGAGATAAGAGCACCGCAATGTGTATATAAAATCTGTTTGCGATTAGCCTATTGGCTAATCACTAATTCTTATGTTTTAAACATTGTAAATAACACGCCTGGAGGAAGCCGAATGCCAGCTGTTTCTTCAGCTGAGCGCTTTGGTAGCTGTGATACTTGAGCTGTAAACCGGTTGGTTGTTGTGATACTTGTCCCGCCCCTCCTCCATTGTGATTGGACGGCCGTGTGAGAACTGACATTAACGAGGGGAGCTTATTACCCAAAGTTCAACTTTTGGCGCGGAAAAAACACTGAGCACCGGCTTTCAGTGCGAAAAAACCCTGCGCTTTCATTGGAAACAATTGAAAACATGCGCTGGTCGCGAGCGTAAAAGCTTGGATGTGCGCGCCCTATATAGTCCTATAACTAAGTACATAACTCCAATTTGTACAAAAACGCAAGGCATAAACAGAAAAATACGTTAAAAACTTTCATCCGGTAAGCCCTTTTTACGCAGATTGACCGGAATCAACAGAAGCAGGATTCATTTCTAACTAAATAACATTTGTAAGTTACACAACTTTGGGGCTCATATGAGGTTTACATCTAACAATACTTGTACAATGAACTATCACGCAAATAGCTTGTTATAAAGTCAATCACACACAAAAATAGTAAACATGCTTACAACATGAGAAAACAGCGAAAAGGTGCTAAAACGGTTATTATTTACTAGGGGTGGAACAATACATGTATTCGTTTCGAACCGAATCGGTACGGGGGTCACGGTTCTGTGCATGAATTTAAACGGAGAATACACGGTATGAAAATAAAAAAAACTTGCGTGCAAAATAATTAATGTTATGCGGAACTACTGTTAGATAGGCGGGTTCTTTATGGACAGCTAATCTGTTGCCCCGCTTTAGCTCTGAAGCTCTGATTGGCGCCAATGCAGCCGAGCTCCGCCTATGTATGCGCTCTATCAGAGACCGTCTACATTCTCTGGCACTCTGCATTTTTTTGTCACGTCGACGCCGATCCAGTCAGTGAATGAGCAGCCGTGTTCCACAAGAGTTAGACGTTCCGCCAGCCTCTTTAAGATCGCAAGTTTGGCAAAACTTCAGTTTTCCAGTCAGTTACAATAGTACAGGCGAGAGATTGGTGGAAAAGACGAGGACCTTGCATCGGCGTTGTTCAGCAATTGTTAGGTATGTAAGTGGAAATACATCTAATCAGGGCTCTCAAGTCTCACGCATTCACCTTGACAAACACGCATTTCAGTCAGTTCAAATGCCACACTTTGTATTTCTCACGCTGAGAAGTAGGAGATAAATTGTCCTGCTATATACAACAGGCATACGCAGGGCAGTTCTGTCGAGTTCAGCTGCTTTCAGTTTTTTAAGCGTGCTCAACTTTACGCAGCGCCATCAGCGTCAGAGTACCGCGAGAAATCTTGCGGAGGAGGCTGATTTCAAATCGCTCTCGCGTTACTCTGACGTCATCGACTTGTCGTTTCTTGCAGCCCCTCGTGAAGTCGTGCACACCTATTAATTCATCCTACAAGCCTATTTTTTGGTTCTTTAGTACATTAATATGAAATAAGGCCAAAATGTCATTTTAAAATGTATTTTGGTAACACTTGTAATACATTTGAACCCATATTTGTATGAAAGATGAGTACAAGATTACTTAAAGAGGTATATATTTTTGAAATACGAGATAGTATGTTAAATGCATTTCAGTTCATATTCATGACATCTCAAAATAACACTGATAAGGACACCTATGTTTTTAAGATTAGCTTAAGTACTAAAAAAAATGCCGCCTTCATTTTTGTTTTGCTTTTCCTCACAGACTCATTTTGCAATCAACATGGCGGCAGGCTGAATAAGGCGTATAAGAGGAGAGAACAAGAGGAGAAGATGAGGGAAGACAATGAAAGGAGAAGACAGAAGTGGTCTGATGCTACAGCACAGAAGAAATGAAAGGAATATTTAATATTCAAACAATACTGTATGAGGATTCAGGGTTGTTTCTGTAATTATCCTTAAACAAACAAACTTGAAAAATCAATGAAATGTAAGCGTGTATGGTCTGAAACATGACTGAAACGTTTCTCATGATATTATAGATTCATAAAAATCTCTTGCATATTAAAAATGATCCCAGAGTTGAGACCAATTACAATTACAAGCACATTTTCTGATTTACACTCATTTACAATTGTAATACAAACTATTGTAAAATGCTGGAACATAATGAGAATAATGAAGATGAGATGAGACTCACCTGCAGTATATAGCAGCGTTCAGAGGAACAGTCGACTTTCTCACAGGGTTGATACATTCCCAACGTCACACAGTTTAACAGGATAACCAACATACTGACACGCTCAAACCATGTACAGATTAAAGTTAAGGAGATACAATGATCAAACATTAAAAAGGTTTTACAATAAATACTAAACACACAAAAAATATTCAGTACAAACAAAAATTAAAGCCCATTATTTGTGTGCATTATACTCACAAAATTACTGTAATGTATTTAAAACACTAAAATACAGCACAGATACTACAATGATATTCAGACTGCATTTGTTTACTACAACAGTTTTCTACAGACTGAAGCACAGCCACATATAAATGTTAAACTACATCTATTTTAAAGGCCTTTCGTCAGTAGATCAGCATCAGTATTTGTGTTGTGTTAGTATAAATACTGACATTAGTGTGTGTTGATGCAGTTGTGTGCGCTGGATATACAAACACAAACACATTTGTAACAATCTTAAATCCACACATGCCCACATGTTCTCCTCTCAGCTAATGTAACTGGATAACAGTCAAACTCCCAGATGTCTCCGATGAGCACAAGCTTGTCTGAGTGCGATGGCTCATTAAAGTTGACACGAGTCCCATGAGAACAGTTACACACACACACACACACACACACACACACACACACACACACACACACACACACACACACACACACACACACACACACAGAATCTAATGATGATCCATTCCTCTGCTCACATTCACTCATTATTAATAGATTATTAAACATTTATCAACAGTGATGTCGTGCAGCCAGACAGGAACCAGCGGCAGATTCACATCTCGCCCTGTGGGATTTATGACTATTGAGTGTCATTTACTGCTGACCCAGGGTCAGTGTTAATACTAACACGAGCTAACACGAGACTTAAATAACAGGCGGTCAGATCTAAACAGCTTTTAAAGAATCTATTTCTACCAGAAGCACAGACACAATAATGAAGATCAGAGAGTTTGATTGGAAAATGGAAGCATTTGAGAAAGAACAACAAACTCGTTTATAAAACATACAACAGTTTAAATTGTGTTAACAAAATGAGTTTAGTTTCAGCTGAAGGAGCAGAGCTTGAGTGTGATGAAAACACTGATCAAGATGTTGACTTCTGGATTTCATCACCTAATGATGTATAAAACAATCTAGTAAACATATACTAATTCTAAGAAAAGAGGCTAAAAGAGAAAGAGAAAGGAGAAGCAAGAAAGAGAAGAGGGAATGAGAAAGGAGAACAAGATGAGTTAATGTGAGGAGTGAATAAGAGGAGTGAATGAAAGGGAAGAATGAAAAAGTGAATAAGAGGAGAGAATAAGAGGAGTGAATGAAAGGGATGAATGAGAAGAGAGAATAAGGGGAGTGAACAAGAGAAGTGAATGAGAGGAGAAGACAGAATTGGTCTGATGCTTCAGCAGAGAATAAATGAAAGGAATATTTAAATGGGAATGCCGCAGGGAGAATTCAGAGACGATGCCAAGTGACATTTTTCACATTCCAGAATGTCAAAGGGATGACAGACAGATGAGAATCAGCAGAGTGACATCACACACTACAGGATTAATGCACACAACAGAACGCCTGTCACAGCTCATTAAAAAACATCAGTAAACACACATCACTACCTCACTCAAGTCCTTTTGTCTCCACGACGACTCTCTCATCTCCATAGCAACAGCAGAGTTTTTAAATCAACTTAATTGAAAGTGTCTAGTAGTTGATGACAGGTTTAGGGCCGTGAGAGACCTCTCATAAGTGGATCATGACCTGACCAACACACACAGAAACACAGACGCACACACGCGCACGCAATCTGATTATTGACAAACACTGAACTCTAAGAGCACTGAACACAATGGATTCAATGTCAATAACAACTCAATAAAAAGACAATGTGCTCGATACATCACATTAGATCAACAGGCAGAGAGTAGGTGGTGTTTGGTGGCTGCTCAAACACTTTCGACCACATGAGTGTCTACACCAGCGGTTCCCAAACTTTTCATTTGGCGACCTACAGCGACCTGTACTTAGGGGCAATATACATTTCAGGTCTAAAACGTGACCAGGGTGCGTCCCCTTTTTTCAACAAGCTTTCGGTGTGGCATTCTGACAAGTTTAAGTATTTTCAACGCGCCTGAAAAAAGAGCCTGTTGCACCGCTTGCGAGTCTTGGTAAAAAAATATGGGCTAAGTGTCCGTGGCATCACCCATTGGTTTGTGAAGATCATTTTTGAAGCTTAAAGTAGGCGGTGCCTGCCGTCGCTGTCTTGGCCGCGCATCGCCGCAAATCACTTGCGGATAACCGAAAATGGGTAAAGAGGCGGGACATGGGTGAAGCTGAGGTGTCTGGTTGCTCAAACCACGCCCACCTAGCTCGACTCTAGTGACAGCAGTGTCTGTTCAACCATCACTCAAGTAGCCACACCCTTAATTATGCAGAAGTTTAAGGCTTAATATCATTTAAAGGGATGAGTTACAAAATAAATTCACTCCGCTCACAGTTGTCACGAAGGGCAAAATTAGCTATATAGACCAAAAACACTTTTTGTACCAGGCTGTAAACATATTATTTTCTATTGTAAAAATGGGCATTTTAACATGGAGGTCTATGAGAATTGAATCCCTTATGGAGCCTCAAGCGGCCAGTCGATGAACTGCAGTTTAAATCACTTCCGTATTGGCTTCATCAAAAAGACAGAAGGTTGCTCCTCGGTCGCAACGGCGTCGCTCTCTATTTGAGTGCACTTATCGCACGACTACATTCAGTATAATATATTTGCACAAGCAAAAGATGCAAAATCTGAATCACCCCTAAAATCTACCAGACCCATCAAAAAAAAATTTAATAGAAATATGCAGAAAAATACATCTAGAAATGTGTTCTCTTTTAGAAAGAAGAAATTTATATTTTCATTGTCTTTGTATTTAAGTTTATTAATTGAATGTTATTTGCAATCCAAAAATACCTGAACTCTAAACCATTGTTTCCCCAACATTGAAGATTTATTGGTAAACTATCTTGTCAATTAAGAGAAAACGCTTCCCTGACGAGTTTTTATGGTAATCTATAGTTCTGCTATTATCCACTAGGTGTCGATCTTACACAATTTATAAAAAACTGAACTAATTCAACAACATTGTAAACTCTGTGTATGTTTTGATCATCGATCTGATTCTGATCTCTAACAAAAGTACTTCAGAAAAAATGCAATTATCTCAGCTTTTTGCTCAAAATTTGGTATTTTTGAAGAAACCTTTTTCTGTTTTGTTTGTCTGAAAGCAGAGGGTCTGTTCTTTCATTTGATATATTTGTATGTTTATTTATTTATAGAAGAACATTTCCTGGAAGGCATTTTGTGAAACTTTTGTGAAAATCATAAAAAATGCTGGCGGGCAATTTTTTTTAAAAAGGTTGGCAGGTAAAGAGTTAAGTAGGACAAAGTTTTTTGTGTCATTCACTGCAACAACCAAGTGACCGACCAGACCCCTCTGTGCGACCCATTACTGGGTTTGACCCACAGTTTGAAAACCTCTTGTTTACAGCACAAAAGCTATCCGGTCAAATTTGTTTTTGACTACCTCTCAATGTGGTCGAAAGTTGACGAGCTTGCAACATTTTACGCAACCCATTCTCACTCCCCAAGGCGTCAAAATCTAAAGCATGTTCAAACGCCTTCAGCGTCAGTATGAAGACGCGAAGGGTGCTCCTATGCGTCACTATCGACGAAATGGGAACTCCGTTGCTTTCATGCTAATCCCTCAGCGTCGGATATAGAGGAAAGGGAATCGCCGAAGGTGATGCGACGATCGGCAAGATCATGTCGCTTCTGGACAGTAACTACTCAATTTTTTTCCAATTTTTAAACCATTGGGGTTGGGGTTAGACTTGGGGTTTGGATGTAAGTTTAAGTATTGGTTTATACTTTTTGTCTTCTGATTTTTAAACCATTGTCGCTTGGGGTTAGGGTTAGAGTTGGGTTTGGGTTAGGATGTAATTTTATGTAACAGAAAGTCGTTCTAACCCCAACCCCAAGCGACAAAAATTTGGAACAAAAATTGAGTAGTTACCGTCCACAAGCTGCATGATCCTGCCGATCGTCGCATAACGTGACAGCATCACCTTCCGGGATTCCCTTTCCTCTATATCCGACGCTGAGGGATTAGCATGAAAGCAACGGAGTTCCCATTTCGTCGATAGTGACGCATAGGGGCACCCTTCCCGTCTTTGAACATGCTTCAGATTTTGACGCCTTGGGGAGTGAGAATGGGTTGTTTTACACCGCGTTTACACCTGTCTTTGGGGTTGTCCAATTGTGACCAAAAAGCATCTAAATATCTTCTTAGTGTAGCTGTAACACAATAATGTACTGTCATTTATATTTGCTCTGTGTATTTAAGACAGTTTTACTCTTTACGTTAAGTTCACGCAAACATGTAAAATGTTGTGTAATATCTTTCCATACAACCCTCAACTGTAACAGCAGTGTTTGTGTCTGTGTTTATCTAGAGAGTGAGTCTGATGTAGTTATAGTCATCATCTTTAATTACATGAGATCATCAGCAGTGCTTTACTTTAGGTCAGATTGTTTTTACACATCAGAAGAGAGAAACACACTTCCGGTTCCCTGACGTTCAGCCGTTAAACGGGCTTTCTCTCCCGTGAGCATTCCTCAAGACGGAACCCATCCTGTTGCTGTGGCAACAGAAGAAAAGAGAGGGAGGCTCAGACGAGCGAGAGAGACCCAGAAAAAAACAAAAGACATTAAATATATAAGATATAAATACAATCAAATAAAAGTGTGACGGAGGAAAAGAGAAACTCCCAAAACTCAACGCAAACTCCAAAACAGAAACACATTTTTACTTACTGTATCCTGTGTTACACACACACTCACACAGACACACACACACACAAGATACAAACAACTGATAAAAGCAATGAATTTTCTAGACACCGAGCGTTATCTTACTGTAAATATCAGTGCTCTGGGAACACAGTTTGGTTTCTATAAAAAGAAATCCTGTAAATGATAGGGGCTTGAAAATATACCGCATACTAGAAATGACCCATTTTATCTGAACTAACCGGAGGCACCTGCAGTGTAGTTAGTGTCATGTGACCATAACTAACTCATACTTTAACTGTTTATTCATGCAACACAATAAATGTAACGAGAGAAGGTGTGTGTGTGTGTTTGATAATAAAATAACTGTGTGTGTGCGTGTGTATATGCATGTGTGTGTGTCTGTGTGTGTCTAAAGGTGAGCATTGATTTCTTTTCTTTTGTCCGATGTCTCAGTAACACAAATGAATCAAACCTTTAATCTTGAACATCCAAACTCACTACAGTAACATACTGTATATAATATTCAGCTGTGTTATTTCCCAAACCCATCAGGATGAGCAAATTAAACCCTGCAGTCAAAACTGAAGCCATGTGAAATTAAAAAATATACACATTTAATTTAATTAAATTTGTGTAAAATGAATTCACTGTAATGGCAACATTTCCTACAGTAACTTCATATTTCTTCTCCGTCCAGACTCCAGAGCATGTGCTGTATTACAGTATATACTTTATAATCCAACGCATGCATAATGAAGATAAACTACAGCAGATGCATCAGTATTACATTGTATTTGACTAAAACAAATAAAGGTGAATATTAGCTTGTTATTGCTCAAACTGAGCTACGTCACAGATGTTTGTTCAAACAATGTGGCACAACGATGAGCAGCATAGACACAAGACTCAAGATGAAAACAAAACTTCAACCTGCAGCGTCTCATTTCTGCAGCACAAACATCAACAACAATGATCCAGACCTGAACTCCAGACAAATCAAACAAACAATGCAAACAGTGCTCTTGAAATAGCACAGAATCAATGTTTACACACTTCAAGAAGTCAAACAGATGATTACTACATACATTACACTGGACTGTGAGATGAGGATTTAACATCAAAACAATTACACGCCTTACAGAGAATACACACAGACTAATCCAACACATCAGATTCAGCTCTGGTTAAGCCAGAAAATCTCCACTGAGATGAGAAGAATCAGACACACTGTCAGCTACAAACTAGGGTTGCAAAAAATTCCAGGAATCTTCAAAGCTGGAAACTTTCCATGGGAACTAACAGGAATTCATGGGAATAAACTGGGAATTTGAAAAAGTTGAAGAGTTGCTTATAATAGGGAACTTAAATGTAGTTTAAAAAAATCTTGCAGTCTGTAAGAAACCTTTCTTGTGCTGTGTGTAAGCCTGAAAAAAAATGATTCGTTGAATTTAATCTTTATTATTTAAGCTACATTTAAACAAAAGTTTTATATTTTATTTTACTTTACTAATCTTTTTTGTTTAAATGTAGCTTAAATAAATTGATTGCAACTACTTACCTTAAAAAAATTGATTAAATTCAATGAATCATTTTTTTCAGTGATATGCAATATTATACCATTGTAAAGACAAATACACTGACTGAGAAAATATGTGGGTGACATTTAGATGAGATAATAAAAAATGTGTGTCTAAAAATGGCACACACACACTCCCCCTTAAAAAAAACATCCTCCATATATAACTTAATGAGGGATTCCCCTCTAGTTTCAAGGCTTTGACTACCACACTTGCTGCATTTTAACAGCAAATATCTACCTTATTTTCTGGACTTATAAGTCACATTTTTTCATAGTTTGGCGGGTACCAGAACTTCTAGTTAGGTGCGACTTATATGTCAAAATTATTTCATATGAATCAAGAGAACCCATTACCGTCTACAGCCGCGAGAGTCCGCTCTATTGTATTGATGTAATTCAATGGATTCAGTGATGTGGAATGAGTTTGGGAGCTTGTTGAACTTGATTTGGCTTGTCATGTTCATTTAGCCTATTCAGCCTCTCAGGTATGTTCTGTATGCTATTGTGTTCGGTGAATATATGTTAATATTACGTTAACATGTGCAGACACCTCTTCAGCCTGCTGTCTGTGTTCCATTGTTTAGTTGAATAACTTCCCTTTCCAGATTAAATGTCTGTTCTTGGGCTTGGATTTTGTGAAATAATTTTAAACGTATAGTCCAATGTTTTATCCTCTTCAAAATGCATTTTGACTGATGCGACTTATAGTCCGGAAAATATGGTATATGTGTTTATAAAGTAGCTAGCTAGCCATTAAATCAGATATCTAAGTGTATTATAATAACTATATTGATGTTTATTATGCTTTGTGTTACTCAATGAAAGAATCAATGAAAGTTCTACTTACAATTACTTTATTTTTTTAAATTAACATTACCTTTTAGCCTGGCTAACACAAGGCCAGTCTCATAGAGAATGAGACGTGGTCTGGGAACCATATGCTAATTTTCTCGTATTTGAGGCGTGGTTAACGAATGACCAGAGCAGTATACAGGTATGAATGTCTATGAAATGCGTCTACCTGTATACGTAGCTCATAGCCAATCGTTTCAATTATACCCGATGACGTATGTAGAGCAACATCAATTCAAAAGTCCTTCTTGGATAAGAAATTGTTTAAAGGTGCAGTGTGTAAATTTTAGCGGCATCTAGTGGTGAGGTTGCGAATTGCAACCAACGGCTCAGTCCACGGCTCAACCCTTGCTTTTGAGAAGCTATAGTAGCCACCACCGGACAAACATCTCATCATCGGAGACAACTTAGGAAAAAAATTGTCCTTTAAGGGCTTCTTTAGAAAAATTGCAGCACAAAATGGCGTCTTCCATGTAAGGAGACCCTCGGTGTATGTAGATAAAAAGGTCTCGTTCTAAGATAATAAACACATAACGGTTCATTATGAAAGGTCTTTATACACCCCTATAATATAGTTTTGTATATTATTTGGCATTTCTGTCAAAAGATCCTTCTAAAAATTACACACTGCACCTTTAACGCCAAAAGTTAGAACACTGTCTAAGACTGCATTGAAAAGTAACTTCACGTCTGCTGCCGTGTTGGATAAACAAAACTGCTTCGGTGTGTCGCATAGACGTCGTCATCGTCTTGCCGCCCCCTCCCCGTTCTGTGATTGGTTCCCTATTTTAGTCCATGGTTTCCATGCTAGACTTGCAGCGTGAATAAATTTGAAACCCAGGCTAATTACCTTGCATGCATGTCTGCTTACGACCAAACAAAATGTTTATTTATGTTTGTATATGGTATTAGTTTATATAAATTACCTAAATTTCCTAATAATCCCCATAAATTCCCAAAGAAAAGGTTTCATATTTGGAATATTTCCAGAATTTCCCAGATAAAGTTCCAATGGAAACTTTCCGGAAATCTACTGAAAAATGTCCGCCCCTTTGCAACCCTACTACACACACACACACACACACACACACACACACACACACACCACAAACACTAAACAGTATAAGTTAATACTGTATCTACTGATGGATAAACAGCACTCGTCTCTCTCCTGATATCATGTGAGGTCCACACATCAGGTGTTAGGACTCATCCGTGTATCTGCACAGATTCAGTCTTATTACACTAGACTGTGAGTGATATCACTGTAAGAAAGGTTTGTATAGCGTACTTTAATGAGGTTTTGGTTTCATCTGAAAGAAATCTGACTCAGGTCATCAGTCTACAGGATTTCCTCAAATCTATCTGATCAGTTACATATAAAGATCTGTTCTTAACAGGACACGCGTGATGTTAAGATCATTGATTCATGTCTGTACTACAGGATGAACTATACTCACTGGAGTTTAACATTCAAAGGTCAACACATACAACAGTAACAGCGACTAAATCAATTCTACTTTTAATTTAAAGTTTACATAAGACTCTCTCTCTCTCTCTCTCTTAATGAATAATGATCATTCTGCAATCTCTCTTTTATTCATCAATCTAAGATACAAACACATCACAAAACAATGTTTTTAGCTTAGATTTACAGACTGTGTCACACACTTCAATCATTTATTTAGTTTTAATTTGATTTAAATTTAGTTTTTAGTGTCAAAAGCATTAGAAACAATAACATGACCTATTTCATTTGAGTTTTGTGATTGAGCAAAACAAAACTCCTTCACATTGAGTCCTGATCAGAGCCGGCCTGTCTCAGTTGATATGTGTTGATTTATTAACTGTGTTTGTATTCATCTGAGACCTCTATAACACCTTCAGCTGTACACACATCAATCTATCAGAGATATTACTGTATATGACAGCTCAGCACCATAGGAACATTACACAACCAGCTAACATGTTAATTATAAAACCAGCCTGACCACCTTAAGCTGAAATAACTCTTTTTTAAAAAAGAATGACAATCAGAGACATAATTCATGAAATATTAAACCTCTCTTACATGTGTACACTCTTAAAAATAAAAGTACTTCACGATGCCACATGACAACACTTAAACATTTAGGGACAGATTTACTAAACGGAGCCCTAATTCCAAAAAAGCACCGATGGGTTATTGCTGGTTATTTACTAAAAAGGCACAAATTAAACAACACAGGTGCAACAGCTGATTCCTATAATGACCAACTAAGAGCAGCGCACATTAGTTCAGGGTCACAAATAAACAAAACTGATGAGGTGCAGGTAATCTACTAGTTCAGCAACATGGACATCACGGCTAAAAAAAAATCAGATAACAAAACTATAGGACACTTACAAGAACCAGAGGACAAAAAAATGTTTACAAGAAATTTTGAAACACCTGCTATTGTGTGACTTCTCCTTATGACTCCTCTTTGTTTCCTCCAGCAAATAAAAAATAACATGTCTTGGCAAACAATATTTTTGAATAATATGTTCCTCTGGCATTACAAATAAAAAATCCTCTGGCTTGTACCACACACACTCTCAGATCTCTGATGCCTCCTCATATGAGCAACAACTGCAGTCATTTCAAGCGCAAAATGATGCTTTTTCTGCATTAAATAATGATGCAAATACCAGAAATACACCAAACATTAAGTAAATCGCATTGTGTTAATAAATACAGTAAGATAACTAGACCACATATTTTCAGTGCTAATTATCCACTGCGTGTGGTTAGAAAATCATGACATCTATTATTTAATGCCAAAATGATGGTTTGCAATGGTAAATCTGGCTCTTATTCTTTAAAGCACCGTTAACCTCTGAAAAACCTTTCTGTTTCACAAAAACGATTCTTTGGGGAATTAAAAATGATTTTCTTTGGCATCGCTGTGGAGAACCTTTCATGCAGTTTAATTTTTAAGAGTGTACAGTTGACCGTCTCACTTCAAGATGTTATAGTACAAGACACATTACTTTATATGTCAGCAATAATGTACAGCCAGATGCTTCTTATCGCACAATAAACCCTGACAGGATGATCATGACCTGATGAACACATATTACACACACCTGTTTGCAACTTGAGTAAATCTATCCTTAAATATTCATTTGAAATATTTTATTAGCTCATTTGTAAGGAATGCAAACCTTACAAAATGTTTCCTAGCAGTTTTAATTATAGATGCAAAGTTCAATACAAACATGGATTTAGTTTAATCATTTGTTAATAAAATCTCATATATATGTTATCAATGATGCATATTTATATTACATTTATTGGTAACCATTAAACTGTCAAGTTGACTCACTCAACCCACTAAAACTAATAACACCTTATTCAGAGACCGTAAGATAGCCCTTCAGACGTGACTTATTCATCATCCAGCACAGCCTCCAGTACTTACTGCTTTAATTAAACCCTTACCACACAATACAGTATTATATATATATATGATATCAACACAACTGATATTGACCAAACAGAATCAAGGACAAAAAATAACAAACCTGAAAAATGTCTCCAGTGGCCAATCAGAATCAAGATTCCAGTGTATTAGTGGACTTAACTCAGAAATACCAGCTGTTTAAACATGATTTTTTATTCGATTCCTCCAATTGAGACATTATAATACTACTTACACTTGTAACAAACTGTAAGATATCTTCTATTGAGAGGTTTTTCTTTTTATCTTCAGAAAAAATGAATATTTTATGGTGCTATGTGTTTAATTTCTTCTACTGATACACAGATTACCAAAACTTAATGGGAGGAAGAGTTAGCTTTTGATATTAATGATGAAACATGAGATGATATTTGGTCTTATGCTAAGAGGATATTTGTTCGAGAAATACAATTTAAAATCCTACAAAGCCTTCATATTTCTCCACATCGCAGGCATTTTTCTTTCAATTCCTCTCTATCGCCCATGTGTTAAAAATGTAAAACTGGAGTAGGCACTTTAACACATTGTCTGTGATCTTGTCACATACTGCAAAGGTATTGGTGTTTGGTGACGGAAGAAATGGAAAAGATTTTTAATATGCAGCTGGATTTTGACTCTTTGGGTCCTTGCAAATGGTGAAATGAAAAATGCAAATTAGCTATGGCCAGGTGGATGTAACAAGCTCGCTGATTGGCTCTGATTGTACGTCATGCGCAGATTTATAGATCTTTATTGTCCAGGTAGTTATTAAATATTGAAGTTCTTTATTACATTTTGCATGACTCTTGTGGTCCTCTATAGTCTTTATCTTCACAGAATTTATATTAACATGTCTTTGATATAAACAAGTCTTTATCTTTACAGAATAAAACTATAAAATAACAGCCTCATGCAAAGCATTCTGAAAAAACAAAATCTGAAGGATAAAACCGAAAAAGGTTGATGAGGATTTTTGTTTCCCAGAATGCTTTGCATGAGTTTGTTATTTTATAGTTTTATTCTATAAAGATAAAGACTTGTTAATATTAAGGGCGCTATCATACACCCGGTGCAATGCAGTCTAAAGTCAATGGCGCAATATTGTTTTTTGTTATTTAAAGAGCGCAGTAAATTATGCGCCTATAAACGAGACGACAACACGGGTTTGCTTATCACATACATGAATGCGCAGCAGCACAAAAACGCTTTTAAATATGAAAGATTAAAGGATTAAAATGTAAAAGATTATTATTGAGTCTCTTGGACAAAAATGACTTTCCTTCTCAGGTAACAACAGCTACATACGTAACCCGACATTAAATGCGCAAAGAGCTGCTTCACCTTTAAGTAAATCAATGCTTTGCTTTAAACAAATGCATCTATTTTTAAATGTTTTGAAATGCTACCTCACGGATTTATTGTACGTAATGACACTCTACCTGTGGATATGATGAGATGAGAAACATTTTAAGTAATGCTTTTTATAAATCCCATGACGCTGTTCTAGTGCTGAAACGCTTTGGCACAAACCTTTTCTTGCATATTTGCAAATTATTTTATGAGATTACAATGATTATGTAGGATATCAATACATACTTCTATGACTGAAAGAAAAATGTCTTTTAAAGGTTTTAATCAAAAAATAAATAAATAAATAAATTAAAACAACACATTTTTTAACATTATTCTTAAACTGGTGGTCGTCTTCCTCCACTTAGTTTTTCAGTTTACAAAGTTCGTCATCTAAATAGGGATTACACACAGCGCCAGGCAACTGGCTTTTAAAGGGGATGAGAGATAAGACTCTCATTGGTTTATTACACGTTACGCCCAAAACACACGCATTACTCATTAGGAAAATATGAACAAGCCTTTTCAACCGTGTACTCGGCGCACAAACTGTTTTTCCCATATTTAAATTAGCAAAAGTGGATTCGGAAACGCCCATTTAGACAATGCACTTACATCGTTAAAATATGTCCCTGTATGTTAATTTAACTTTGAACACACTGTTGTTTGTTACTGGCAAACAGCTGCATAACTACAGTACATTCTTCAGTGTTGTTTGTTGAGTATTTTTTACACAGCTCTCTGGAATCCTTGATTCTGATTGGCCGGTGGAGACATTCTCAGGTTTGTTATTTTCTGTCCTTGATTCTGTATAAAATGATGTAAGTTTCTGTTATGATACAGAGTAAACAACTTGGTGAACATTTCTGGCTTTATTTTACTAACGCACATAAACAATCTCCTCGCTGCACCCCACAATTAAGTCAATCACGATCTCCTGAGCACATATCACTACATTATCTCTTCTTTATTCTAATGTTTTTAATTGTAAGCTAAGATAATGCATTATTTTCATGAGAATACATACTTGAAAGGTCTGTGTGAAACCTGTCTGCTGTCTCACATAAATGCCAAAAACCGGGTGAAGCAATATCATAATACATTACAAAAAAATACTGTCTTATAATCCTTCACTCTTAATTCTGCTGGGTTATTTTTAACCCAATGCTGGGTAAATATTGGACACATGTTGGGTTATAAATAAACCTGTGGTGGGTTGTTGTTAACCCAACCATGAGTTAAAACAACCCAGCATTGCATTGAAACAACCAAGCATAAGTTTATTTATTAACCCAACATCTTTGATAGTAAAAATAGACAGCAAAATCCTGGAGGGACTGAATAATAGGGTGGTCAATGCCAATCTGAGACCGGTTGACATAAAAGTTTGATTTGTTTGGCTGGTATAAAAACTGTTCTCTTAACCCGGCAGACAGGGTTCAACACCTGCACCTTCACCAGTATAAAAAGTTATGAAGACATTAAGAAGAGACCACATTATCCCTCCACTGAATCACAGATGGGTCCCTGTGGTGACCCCAGATCACCCTGCTGGTTCTGTGAAAGAACTCAACTTACAATCCAGAACACAGACACACACACACAAACACACACACACAAACACACATACAGTATTGACCACAAAACAAGAACATTTAGTCCAAACCCGGTCTCCTCCTATATAACACTACAAACACACACACACACACGCAGAAGAACACAAGACATCATCTGAATGCTGAGCAAGAAAGTTTTAAAAGAAATGTGCAGTGTTCATGTCTCTGTGATGTGTAAGATAATTTCATTCATTATTGATTTATTCAACAACTGATCTATTTCTTTATTTAAACTTCACCTGCACTGCAGCAGGAGACAAATCAATTCACATCACAATACATTTCTACATCACAACCTTTCATTTCACACAGACCAACAACATCAGGCCGTTTTATTCCCTGGATTTTACTTCAAAAAAACTCTGGCTTTTATAGCACTCACGAACTTCAGGATATAAACCACAGAGGTCCTGAGATTTCTGCTCCATCACAGATATGAGATTCAATCTGTTACAGTAGAGTTACTTTCAGATTTAAAAATAATAAGCTATGATATCCCTCGCTTCGATCACACTGACTCTTCAACTCCACAATGAAAGCACTTGACACAAAGCGGATCCAGCGCTGATGTGTCATTAGATTTTCTCATTATACCTTCATCACAGTGCACAGATGATTATTATTCATAGTTTCTCCAAGAGCAAGAAAGATTATCTCTACCCGGTTTAAACTGCTGGTAAAGGATATGGGCTGGAGACCATACGTATACACCAGCTGCGTGGACAGGTGCTCTGTTTGAGGCAAAAGAAGACTATGGGTGCTAATTCTGGGTATGGAACGACCAGATCACTTAACTCACTGCTGACATCATCGGCTACTTGATCTCTCAGCCCCGCCTCTTCCGGCCTGGCAGGCTCCGCCTCCTCCTCTATGGGCCGATCCCAGCCGGGAGGGGTGCACGGGTCCACCCGTGGCTCCGCCCCCACCACCGTGGGACCCTTGTCCTCTGATGTCATGGTTTTGGACCCGTCTGCAAATGAAAATGAAATCAAGAAGTTTAATTAAACATTGTTAGGGTTGCAAAATTCTGTGAATCTTCAAGGCTGGAAACTTTCAATTGGAACTAATGGGAATTAATGGGAATAAACTGGAAATTTGAAAAAAAAAATGAAGACTTGCCTATAACAGGGAACTTAAATGTAATATTAAAATAATTATAAAAATAATAATAATAATGTAATAATAAAAAATTTAATTTACGAGGCTAGCTTAAGCTGTGATTCTCTTTCTTCTACAATCTGCTAGCCAGTTTTCTATTATCATCAGGGTTCCCACGCCTTAGTTAACTTCAAATTCAAGGAGCTTTCAAGGACTTTCCAGGTCCATACCCTCAAATTCATGTGGGGACACATTTTAAGTAAGAGTAAGGTTACATCGTGTTACCTTTTAAGATACATTGTTACAGTTCCTTTGGAGGGAACTCGCACTGCGTCACTGCGGTGACACTTTGGGGACGCCTCCAGGGGTAAGTGGGTCTGAATGTGTATATCAAATTCAACCAATGGTGAGGCTTAACAACAAAGACAGGGTGATGCGGGAGTCAGGAAGTATATCGCTATCTGAAATATTGCTAAAGACAGCGTTACAGGGACCCAGAAAGTATGGCAAGGGAGACGCAGCGTCTCATTCCCTTCTCAGGTAACAACAGTTACATACATAACCCAAGACGTTTTCACAACTATGCAACAAAGTATTTTGGTATGAATCAACATTCACATACAGAAGATATAAACATTTAAAGCAAAGAGTTTAGCATGAGTGCTTAAAAAGTCTAGAATTTTTATTTTGTTATCCTACACTACACAGGGAATAATATGGATTTTTTCCCCCAGAAAACTTCTTGCATAAAATAGATTCAAGCACTTTCAATGACCTGTATCCATGTATGCATGCATCTTATGCTTGTAAGGACACAGCATGAGTTCACCATGTGAGGCCGGGAAAACAACTCTCCATGATGCACAATGGACTTCCTACTGAGACCATTTGGTTTTCAAAGATCACACCTTAGGGCATCATATATCTGTACTCTCATTCTCTCAAAGCAAACTGTATGTGAAATGCCACATTCTACATGTACAAAGAATCTGAAACTGATCTTATTTGTTTTCATTGAAATATCTCATTGCAAGTGGTAACAATGCTCTCACTTATAACAACAGAATTCAATGTTAAAGCGTAAGCAAACTTCACTCAATGTTGATAGACACCTCCCATCTTAGACATAAACCAATCACCCCTTGTATGCAAATGAAGGACAGGCCTGAGTTTTACAATAACCAATCAGTACCAAATACCTATATGCTTTGTTCTCTGGTTATTTAAGGAGATGTGTAAAAGATTCAGGTGGGACTTTCTATATCTAGAAATGCACCCCCATGATGCTGTCCTGGCACAGCATCATGTATTTTTATTTTATTTTGAGGAATCTGTAACCAGAACTTCATCTCATTACCAGGAATGCAATCTTTTTTCGTTTGATTTTCGTATTTGAATCAGAATGTAAATTGGCTTCTGAATGATGTTTTCCTACCTGGTTAATAATTTGTTACTTTTGCATTCATTCTGTATTATTGACTCTTCTAAGTTACTATAAAATATTACGATATCCTTTGTCACCATAAATCTACAACCGAGGTATAATTGTCTACCGCTGACAACCGCTGAACTAAGATGTCCAGCAATTATATTACTCTAGGCAGGCTATAGGGAGATAAGACTGGACCTCTGATCATAGTCCTTACTTTGATTAAGTTGTTGTATGGCATATGATTCGCTATACCAGGTTAGACGGTGCTAACTTGGACCTCTGGTCATAGTTTGAGATCTGTATTAAGTTGTATAAAATGAATGTGTTCAATGTAAACATGAGTAAATAGAATGAACAAATGTTTATCCAAATTCTATAATGACATTAATTTGATTCATATTACAATACGTTTCATATCTTTAGAGTCAGATATTAAGTTGCGTAATGTTAAAACGTCATTTACAAGCACCGGAAAAGACAGAACGTGCAACGATCCTTCTGCCACGATGTTTGGTTTCCGCCATTGGGCCAATGGATGGATATATATTTTATTTTTCCCATTACATGCTCATCAAGCCTGCATTTATAGCCTGAAGATTCGTTTAAGGTGAATAGCACATGTTTTCGTGGCAAGCGCCCCTCTGCGAGTTCACGTCTATTTGCATCTTTGCGTAATCTACTTGTGCAAGTCATTAAATTCGCATTTGGTGTGTACGCCCTATAACACATCTATTCTGGTTGTCCTCTGCAGGTTAATAGGAGGACTGGCGTTTATCTCAGGTCACAGTCAGGAAACACAGAAGATAGATGGCCAGTACATCACAGCACATTGTCTTCAACAAATCTACTTCTAATGTAATTACAGTGTGATGTACTGTAAGCATTGTGATGTGAATGACAGGATGTTGTTGTGTAAGTAACTGAATTAAACCAGACACAGAACAGTTCAGAGATACATCACACAACTGTACATTTACTCTCTTCTGTTAGTGTTAGTCTCAGGAAACGCTGGTAAAAATAGCATCTGATGTATGTTGTTTGAGATAACACGTCTGGGTCTTATAAATCAGCTCTGTGTGTGTGTGTGTGTGTGTGTGTGTGTGTGTGTGTGTGTGTGTGTGTGTGTGTGTGTGTGTGTGTGTCCTGTATACTGCTGAAACATTTATTCGGCACAGGTGAGTCACATGATCTCATGACACCACCATAAGTTGCTGTCATCATTTACCATGGGTGAAAATCATTACTAAAAGTCTCTGTATGAGAAGTGAAAGAGAGGATTGATAAACTCCATCATGTTGGCAGAAAACTCCACTAACACACACAGTGGACTTCAGGGAAAAATAAAGCAAGCAATGAAAGAATAATGACTTTTTTAAACTCTGCATCTGGAAAATGCCAGCAGTGTTGCTATCTAAATATTATGATATGAACGTGTCCTTCCAGACTCAGATCAGTATTATAAGGTCTATATTTATCAGGATAGATGAAAGTCATTATAAAGAACTGGACCACCCTACAGAACCTACATGAACCCAGAACCTGGACCTCCAGAAGTCTCATACTATCCACCTTTTTCTCGAATGCGGAAGTAAGTGATGTGACATATTTCCTTCCTGTCCGAGACTTCCGGTTCAATATCCAGCCAGTAGAAAACAGTGTAGTGGGAGCACGCATTTAAACAGTTAATATTTACTACACCTGCCACTTATGAACCAGTGTGAGGATGAAATTAAGAAGTGGCTTGATATATGAAGATAAATTCAATCATTTTGTGTTGTTGAACGGAGGTGATGGGTCTTCAATGCACAAATATAAAAGCACAGAGACATACCAGCATCTTTACAATGGGACAGTCAGTCGAGTGTTAGTACATGGATTTTACCAAGACTTTGTGTTTTTTACTTTTCAACGGATGGTTTAAAATGTCACAACTGTTCCTCTGGTGTGAGGTTTTTAAACACCAACTTTTAATGGACTTGTTTATGGCGACACAGTCAGCAGTATCTTTCTCATTCAAGACATGGTAAGTTATTTGAACAAACCATAATAAACATATTAAACTACTACATGTATTTAGTGTTGTTTTCATTTAATGAAAATATTATTACATCGCTTCTTACGCAGGTGGAGACATGAGCTTATGAAATTATTTGCTTACTTTTTAAAGTTTTTGCTTTTTGATTTAAAACATAACAAAAGTACAAGCAAACACATTACGAACTATTATAAACATTTGAATAATTTATGTTGTATATATTCTGTACTGTAATCGCATTTTTGTAATAATATATAGTAGCAGAATAAATAAATCAGCATATTTTTATCAGCATAATATTAGTTGTTTTTGAATAATTCTTGTATTTATTGTAGTGATCGGCCGCCGATATTTATCGGCAGATTTTTGATGAATTTGAAACCATCTGCATATTGGCAATAGCACGAGAAAGGCCGATACCGATTGTTTATTAATTAACCGCATAAACAAATCCATTATATGTAAAAAATGTGCCTCTCTTATTGTGTTGGTCAGTTGAATGTTAATTAGATCCAGTTCATGTTCAGTAAAAATAATTTGATGCAGAAATAAACTAGCTAATGGACCAACTGTATAGTATTGTATACAAGTGTTTAAAGGTTCTCTAAGTGAATTCACGCGTTTTAGACCATAAAACATTTTTTGTTACATACAGCAAACATCTCCTCACTATCTGTTTGCTTCCTGTCCGCTGATCAAACTGTAAAAAACGCGATCTCTGTAGACAGTCCAACCTCCACAAACTGCAATAATAACAAACTGGCCAAACCTACACCAGAAACCATAACAAAGTGTTCTAACCAATAAACGACAAGAAGGATTTGGGGGTTGGGTTTGGGCGCGTTCGTGAAAGCACGGAAGGGAGGGGGAGGAGTTAACTATGCTCAGTTTGTTTGAAAACACATTTCAAAAATCAACACACAGATTCGCTTAGAGAACCTTTAATATCAGCATCGGTATCGGCCAGAAGTTGTCTGTTTAAATTGGTCCAAAAAAATCCTATCGGTGCTTCCCTAATTTATTGTTTACTTTCAGTTTCTATGAAAGGTTTTACTGGATGGATTTGTAAATACAGATCATGAGTGCATGTGCGCCACATAAACATTCAGTTTTGTGCATGTATTATATTTCTAATATTTAAACAAATAAAATAAAATGGTATAAATAAATTGATGTTCATCTTTAATTTGTATTGAGCCTTCATACAAAATTAAATGTAAATTCACTGTAGACTGAAGACTTTAAGGCTCACCTGTAATATTAATAAGATGCACCTGAACTTCAGTCAGTGATAAATGTTGTAATGCAGGGCTCTCAAACTAATTTTAACCCTATTGTTCTACATCTTTGTGTTATTTTCTACTGAATTTTAGTGTTGAAAGCGCTTCTTACATACCATGATGATTATTGCGTGTGTCTTACCGAATGTAGTATTATGTCAGCAATGCAGCATTAACCTGCCCACGTTGAATGATGTGCCATTTGATTACTTTTTAGGTGCTGGTCACGCATGTTGCCAAATATTAGTATGAAAACAAACAAAATAGGCCATAAAGAAAAAAATAATCTCAGACCTTGTTTTTCAGAAAAAAATCAGATACTTCGCTACACTCTTATAAAGGATTTACACATCTTCGTGCGTTAAGCTTTTAACACATTATGTGTAATTTTAACACATTATGTGTCATTTTGTGATGATTTTGTGTTAAACTATAACACAAGTTTTGTTAAAAATAACACAAAATGTTTTGTTTCAATAATAACACAAAGATGTGTGGATTCTGGGACAACGCATTTAGTGTGTTGTCCCAGAATCAACACTAATGGGTTGTTTTTAACACATTCATTCTAAGAGTGTAACAGTAACTGGCACATTCTCACTTTACAAATTTCCCAAAATGTCACATTAATTGCTAAAACATGAAACACTAGGTTTAAAGAGGATTTTTCACAATGGGATCTGGCAACAATTCAAATGCTGCACCCGCGGCTGCAAGCCTCTCACAGCCACAGTCAATCTCTGTCATTTTACACTAAACTACAGTAAACTTTCCAAACTTAATTATTTACACGGATGCCAATATTAGTAATTAAAAACAACGACTTGGTCATTTCCAGAGGCGGACAGAGTACACAGCTTCAGTACTTGAGTAAAAGTACAGTTACCCCTTGCTAAATTTTACTCAAGTAAAAGTAAAAGTACTATAGTCAGATGTCTACTTAAGTAAAAGTACAAAAGTACTTGTTTTTAAAAGTACTTGAGTATCAAGAGTACAAGAGTACATTTTCTAAATGTTGCATTACTAATGCCACAGTGCACATTGAACCATGTGAGATGATTGACAGCTGTACAAATGATAGAGCTCTGAGGTCAAATCTGATGCAAATCAGGAAGAGGAGACACAAATCGCTCTGTTCACTGTTTGAGCTTTTCAGATCGCATATCAGTGGAAAATTAATAGAAATGTTATTCTTTAAGACTAAATATTTTACTAACATGTGATAATTAATCATTATTTTCCCAAATATGCTCACCATTGTACTAATAGCCCCGGCGGATTCTGTATATTTTATCTATTTGAACACAAATAAACCGGAGAAGAAGAGAATAAATGTTTTACGAATGATGATTTCTATTCAAAATAAAGAGCGTTACATATTCATTATTTTGGACTCCTGGCATAAATTAAGAAATTAATGTTATTGCAAACCAGTTTAATCATAAACAGTGGTCAAATGTCGAAACTGGAGTCTTAAACCTGTCTTGTGATGCTAAGTTTGTCCAGATCAAGTAAGAGTGTGATGTTTTGAAGAGTAATTCATTTTGAACAACAATAATCCGGGCTCACCAGTGATTCCAGCCGCTGAAGTTTTGTTTTGGTAAACACAGCAAACACTTGAAAAGAAAACGATCATTAACTTGTTCAGAAAATTTAAATAGTCTGGCGAGGTGGGGCCACGGGTTGACACATTCCCAGAATGGACCTGCTGCGTCTTCATTGTTTCGTGAGTGGTTTCGTCTCTTATCTAAATCTGACCATGGTGACTTTGGCGGAAAGCTGAAGGTGATTGCTGATAGGCTGTCCCAATCAGTTGCGCCTGCACAATCCAATCACGTTTAAGAGAGGGAAACAACAAATTGAGGGTTTCTGATATTTTTATTTTTTCCTTTTTTTTTAAGAAAAAGTAACTTGTACTTACGGTTATGGATAGAAATGTAGTGGAGTAAAGAGTAAAATATTTGCTTCTCAAATGTACTTGAGTAAAGTCATGAGTACTCCAAAAAAATTATACTCGAGTAAAGTACAGATCCCTCAAAATTGTACTTAAGTACTGTACTCAAGTAAATGTACTCCGTTACTGTCCGGCTCTGGTCATTTCAGAAAATTTCACTTTTTTATATGAAAAATTGATTGGGGTCCGGACCTCGGTGGCCTCATGGCTGGCTACGGCCATGCTATACTTCTGAGTAACAGCTCTTCTCTTGGCAAACACTACAAAGTCCCAACCAGATTAATTGATGGCATGGTGACAATGATTTGATTTGATGAGATGAGCGATTTAAATATGATAAGGCATTCTGTTTCCTTGCCATCCCAGAGAGTGCAGCTGATGATGCCACAGGAGCGTGCTTTAGAAGTATGCACTAGTGAGAGTTCGTCCCTGAATCACAGATGGCATAGTTCATTCATTGGAGATCATATTCCCAAAAATGTTTGGTTCCTGTTGCTGACAGTGTGTTATCCAGATGAATGAAGCATTAATCTGTGAGATGTTTTCTGAATGTTCAGTTCTCCTCTCATTCACCTGCTGACAGATGCTGAAGGTTTGACATCATTTACAACAGAGATTGAACATTAAAGTTTAATCTGCTACTTCTCAGTCTATCACCAGATGCTGCTCTCATTCTGGTCCTGTGTTAACTCAATTCCCCCAATGAGACAAAATATTTCAATAAAGCTTCAGTCTCTGCTGTTTGTCCTCCATTTGTCTTATACCTCAATAAAACAGCTTGTGTAAGTCTCTATGAGATTTGTACTGAACATTAAAATATTACATAGAAATGAAACAAAACAATTCCAGACTGCCTAAAGGCACGAGAGAGAGAGAGAGAGAGAGAGAGAGAGAGAGAGAGAGAGAGAGAGAGAGAGAGAGAGAGAGAGAGAGAGAGAGAGAGAGAGAGAGAGAGAGAGAGAGAGAGAGAGAGAGAGAGAGAGAGAGAGAGATTAAGTCTCCTCAAAAGCATCACTCTACTAAAAAAGACAAGCTAAAACCAGCCTAAGCTGGTTTGCTGGTTTTGGCTGGTCTCCCAGCCTGGTTTTAGCTGGTTAATCCGGTGTAGCAAGCTGTTTTTAGAAATGGTTTGGCTACCTTTTTAGCTGGTCAAGCAGTTTCAAACAAAGACACACAGAAATATTACAGCATCTATAATCTTGCGTCTATATTGAGCTCTAACAGAACTTTCTTCCACACACACACACCTCACTTTACATAACGTGACAATTTATGTAAGTGTAAAACACACACCTACACAAAAGCACGAGACAGAAAGAGACTGAGCGAGCTAATGTAACAGCAAAACTGTACAAATGAGCAACATACATACATACATACATGTATACCATGAGAATCAAAACATTCAAACATAAAGACAGACAGAGACAGACAGACAAATCTTTAGCGTTATTTTCTAAATGTTGACAAAAGACTGATGAATTTCTTCAGAAATATGCGTCTTCTTTAACCGATGATATGCGACTGAAATTTTGTTTCTCCTCTCGTAATAAGTCATTCATCACGTCGACTGATGTTGGTAGCTTTACTAATATCACATCCACAGCACTAGGCATTATTTTAAGACGTAAGAGTTTTTTTGAGACGTAAGAGAGTTATCCAAATATTATTGCCAAGAAAAGCCTCTTAAACTTGTGAGCAGACACGTATTGAGGTGTTTTGGGGTTTTAGTTCATACCGCTCCATCTTTAAATAATAATTATGTGACTGACTTGCATCAGGTGAACTGAAAATGTGAATAAACTGTTTCCATTGCAGTTTTGTGATATACATCTTTTCCAAATTGTCTGATAAACCACCTAATGCGAGCGTAGGGCTGCTCGATTATGGTAAAAATCATAATCACGATTATTCCATGACTTCGAAAACATGTATTTATTTAACCTTTTTATTAAGTAAGTGTCGCAATAGTCTTCACATGTCAAACCAGTAGTGCCTATAAAGTTTCTGACAAACACATCGGTCCAGCAGCACCCAATTTATATTTGAATCGCACAATAATTGTTTTACCTGGATTATCTTGTTTTTGTAATTGTTTGAATCAGAAATTTAAATTAAAAATAAAAACGAATTATTACACCGCCTTATTGAGCTTTAAAACCTTTTTGTGATATATGGTCGTTTTTGTGAAATCGAGGCATTCCCATAGGCCTTATTTTCAATTCGCAATGTCAATTTCAATCCAATAAAGTGTAATGGAAATGCATCTCTGTCTCTCTCTGTCTCTCTCTCAGGTTTAGACACAATCCTGCTCTAGTTTATAATTAATCCCACTTGCTAAAAAACACTGCACACACTGATAAAACAGCCTGCAATACATGTGGATTCAAATTTCCCTCTATTATTTTAAGTAAAAGAATAACATGCTATAAAGCTCTATAACATGCTTCATATGATAATGCTATTTCAAACATAACAGAAACTCTTTAATCTGTATGATCATTTCTATAGATGATCAGTGTGCTGTGGGTGTCTGGCACTGAATCTCCACTACACACACACACACACACACACACACACACAGAAAGAGAGAGATATGTGTGTCTAGACAAATTAAGCACAAAACAATCAGTGCTATTGTTACACACACACACACACACACACACACACACACACACACAGTGTTCTCTATTTGTTCCAGACTGTTAGCACTGATACTCTAAAATAACTTTCATTCTGCACACTAAATTACACAGCACACTTCATTCACCAGAGGCTCGTCAACACACACATCCACAACCTCGCGTCCCCACATCCACAACCTCGCTTCCACTCGTCCACAACCTCGCGTCCCCTCGTCCACAACCTCACTTCCACTCGTCCCCAACCTCCCGTCCCCTCGTCCACAACCTCGCGTCCCCTTGTCCACAACCTCACTTCCACTCGTCCACAACCTCGCGTCCCCTCGTCCACAACCTCCCGTCCCCTCGTCCACAACCTCGCGTCCCCTCGTCCACAACCTCACTTCCACTCGTCCACAACCTCGCGTCCCCTCATCAACAACCTCGCATCCCTTCATCCACAACCTCGCGTCCCCTCGTCCACAACCTCGCATCCTTTCATCCACAACCTTTTGTCCCCACATCCACAACCTCGCTTCCACTCGTCCACAACCTCACTTCCACTCGTCCACAACCTTGCATCCCTTCATCCACAACCTTTTGTCCCCACATCCACAACCTCGCTTCCACTCGTCCACAACCTCGCTTCCACTCGTCCACAACCTTGCATCCCTTCATCCACAACCTTTTGTCCCCACATCCACAACCTCGCTTCCACTCGTCCACAACCTCACTTCCACTCGTCCACAACCTCCCGTACCCTCGTCCACAACCTCGCGTCCTCGCTTCCACTCGTCCACAACCTCGCGTCCCCTCGTCCACAACCTCGCGTCCCCACGTCCACAACCTCGCTTCCACTCGTCCACATTCTGCGTCCCCTCGTCCACAACCTCGCTTCCACTCGTCCACAACCTCGCTTCCACTCGTCCACAACCTCGCTTCCACTCGTCCACAACCTCGCTTCCACTCGTCCACAACCTCGCTTCCACTCGTCCACAACCTCGCGTCCCCTCGTCCACAACCTCGCATCCCCTCGTCCACAACCTCGCATCCCTTCATCCACAACATCGCGTCCCCACGTCCACAACCTCGCATCCCCTCGTCCACAACCTCGCGTCCACAACCTCGCATCCCCACGACCACAACCTCACGTCATTTCATGCATGATCTTCAAGTTGTGAACTTTAGTGTTTGGCTTCACAAGTCAGCCAGACAGTATTTTCCTATACAGACAGTTCTTAGTCCAGCAATTATAATGAAATGCTCAGTAGCCCAGACTTTCTGCAGGTCATTACACAATGACAATATTGATCATTATACTCTGATCAGGATTTTTGCAGTCGATACAGAGTACCGATTACTTGTGGTCATGATCGGCTGATACCAATGGCCGATACCGATTCTTCAAGCTGATATGTGCGGTCTTTGATGACTGTAACTTTTAATCTTTTTCACAGATGTTGCCTTTGTTATATTACTTAATCAGGTATATTATTGTTTTACAGTTTTTCTGAATTGCTAAAACACTAAACCCCAACCTCTGAACCAAATTCATAGTGGCCTAAACTCATTTGTCAAATCATCCACTCTTTATGCACAACTCTAAACACAAACTTCTCACTAAAACACACATTTTATTTTACACTGCAATGCACTTGTTTTATAAATGTTAAACACAGGCAGGCAGAAGTTGAACACAACTACAACACAGTTATCAGCAAGCAAACACAACGACTCAAAATTCTACACACTTCTGTCCAATAGTATTTTTTACCAATTGTGTGGATTGGAAACAGTCTGGAGGCAGATGAAAAGTATGAGGAAGAACAGGACACCAGAGACGATGCCATTGGCAAAATTTGCTGTTCGATTGTTGACTTTTTACAAAATACAGTAATATTGAAAACTTACTATTACTAGTAGTACTTACAGTAAAGTTTTCAATATATTCACTGAACTAAACTGATTACAGAAATACAGATTTTAACCGTATTTGTATAAGTGTGTTGATATATACAATAAACATTTATTTTTCTTTAAGCAGATGTCCTGGATGTTGTGTTTTCCATTTTAATGGATGCTTTCCAGTGTTTTAGATTATAGACTTATGTGGGTATGATTTGAAAGCTTAGTTTGATTTTGAGTACAGGTGAAATGGTTTTGAAGGAATTGTTTGATTTTGCTAGAAGAGTCAGGAGTTCTGTGAATTTAGTTTGACAATTTGGATTTGTGTTTAAGGTTTTGAGAAAATTAGTGATGGTTTCAAAATGAGGTGTTTTAGCAATTCAGAAAAACTGTAATTAGTTTACTTCATGAGATCGGCAAATTTAGCGAGTACCAATCAAGTAATTTAATGCAATGATCGATCGATACTGATCTACACTCGATCGATCGGAGCATCCCTATTCATTTAATCAAAGTGTAAGGAAAACCAGATGGCAACGCTGTAGACCAGAAAGAGTTTTAAACTTAATTCTGAGTGAAAGTCAATGATGACCCGATTTAAATACATATGAGCGTGTTGTCACAAAAACAATAGAGATTTGTTTGTGAGAATCTCAGTAGCAAGTCTTTGAAGATT
This sequence comes from Misgurnus anguillicaudatus, assembly GCF_027580225.2. Lineage (NCBI taxonomy): Eukaryota > Metazoa > Chordata > Actinopteri > Cypriniformes > Cobitidae > Misgurnus > Misgurnus anguillicaudatus. The sequence continues at coordinate 27,023,418 of NC_073344.2, read as the reverse complement.
GTGTGACAGTGATTTTACCATGGGTAGACATAACTCTAATGCAGATTATATTATATATAGAAGAGCTGAAAAGTCAATAAATAAAGAATTACATCTATTGTTATTATGTAATATAGAAGTGTAGCTGTAGATTGTGTACAGGTGCTAAACAACACACTGTAGGAAGAGGACACATTAATAAAGAATGTAAAGTCAGAGTTTAATGTCCATGTAAACAGGAAGTCGTGATCAACTTTACATCTGTACTGTGACTTATTTTTAGATTTTTAGTAAAGTTTATGAGGGCACCTTTAAAAAAAAACTACACGAATAAATAGTTTATAATAAAAACTGCAATATTCCATTAAAGGCAGGGTCCATGATCTCTGAAAGCCAATGTTGACATTTAAAATCTTACTGTTCTATGCATGCACATTATGCTTAACATTTTTTAAAACGTAAACATTTTTGCCGTTTTCTGATTTGCTTTAAACTTTAACACTATAGCATTGCAGAGAGCACTGCATATTTAAAAGCAATTTTTTGTAGTTGGCTTTTACAGTACCTCAGTTTCTTCAACCACATCTATTTCTAAAGCAGAGAAAAGCAATAGATCAGATACTTTATGTCTTCTAGCTGTCAAACCGTTGGAAGCAATGTGAATTATCCATCACATGTTCGGTTCATCTGCGTTACATCTAACTAATCATATCGAACTCGTATCTGGCGTATTTTAGAAGTCGGGCATAAGTGCTCGGTCAGGATAAAGTTTAAAATAAGAATAGTCCATTTTGATTTCATTGGGGAGTCTCTCGTCAATTAAGAGAAAACATCTGCATAAAAAAAGTGTTCCTAATGAGGTTTTATCTGTAATACCACAATTATCCAATAGATGGACTAGATTACCCAATTTATAAAAAAAACTTAAGCAAAAAGCAAGAAGCAACAAAATTCCTTCACAAAATGTAATTATTTCAGCTTTTTGCGAAAAAAATAGTATTTTTTTAAGAACTTGTAACATACATCAACTTGATGCAACCTGGACACATCATCAGTGATGTTACCTGGGGTCACAGAGATTTTCGGGTACACTCTCACCCAGGCGACCCCACCCCACCCATGGTTCTCCTCTTCTTAACCACAGCCACCTTGAGGCAACTTCTGCTGACTCCGTGACCTCCTGAACACACCATGCTCGCCATCCATTGCTCCGGCACTCCTCCACTAGCTCATCATATTTCGCCCTCTTCCGCTCATTATCCTCTTCGATACGGTCCTCCAAGGGTACGGTAAGTTCTAGGAGAACAATCTGCTTGGTGGTCTCTGAGATTAACAAGATGTCAGGCAGCAGCTTTGTGGTGGCAACAGATTTTGGGAATTTCAGTTGCTTCTCCAAGTCAACTCTCATCTCCCAGTCTCGTGCTGTCACTAACAGGCCAGATGAGGCGGCCCTGACAGCTGATGGTGGCTTCTCCCCAGCCCCGGACGAATGCAATGGTGAAAAATACCCATGTTTAAGAGTTTATAAGCAGAGAAAAAATATAGAAAAAAAGGCTCGTTTTGCTTGTTTGTTTGTTTAAAAGCTGAGGGTCTGTTCTTTCATTTGAAATATTTGTATGTTTATATATTTACATTTTCCTTAAAGGCATTTTGTAAAAATTGTGTGAAAATCACAAAAATGCTGGCGGGCAACTTTTCAAAATATGGCTGGCAGGAAATAAGTTAATATTTAATGCAATTTACATTCACTATTAACATGGCTCATCCAATCAGAAATGTCTGCAGCATCTTTTTTAACCATTATCACTCAGTAAGAGAGCTCAGACAGGAGGACTAGTACAGTTGTGTACTAATGAAACACGCAAACTGATGTTTAGAGATGCTTGACACGAGCGAGACGCCCAACTTCTGTTCTCTGTATGCATTGAAATATTGATGGCTGTTATTAATAACTGCATCATTTCACCAAAGTGACAGAAACCAGAGCAGAAACATGACACGTGTCATCAGCTGGGTGTTTCCCCGGTAACAGAGATCAGTGAGTTACAGTAGACGAAAATGTGCCGTTATTGCTACAGAATGTGCTTGTGTTCTGAGTGGATGTTAATAAGTTACATTATAGTTGCCATAATGTTCTCATCCACACACACACACCAACCCTGTATCACAAAATTATGTACCTATAGGCACTTATGGACCAGCGTGACAATGTCACGCTTCGACGCGTTTAAGTCTGAGCATGTCACGCTTTTCAGTTTGTGTCACTGTCACGTATTGGTTACTGAATTTTTTTGTCCTATTTTCAAACCATTGTCGCTTCAGTATTGTCAGTATGTCACTTGAAGTATTGGTTTATACTTTTTTTTAAATTAAACTAAAATAAAATATTAAATTAAAATAAAACTAAAGCGGAGATCAGCCACTTTAGTTTTATCAATGAAAGGCTAAAAATAGCGCTGTTCACCGTGTGTTCGGACCAGAAGTCAGAAAAGACGTAAAACATTGTGTTCAGTACCTCAGATTAGATAAATGGGCAGAGAGAAGGCGGTCGCGTGTGGCTGTTCGAACACATTCAACCACATGTGCATTTACACTACAAAAGCAATCGACTACCTCTGAATGTGGTTGAAAGTGGTTGAAAGCTCAAAACGTTTTGAACACCGTTAACACCTGGCATTAACGTCGTCCACTTGTGATCCGATTGATAAAAAACGCATGTTAATGCCAAGTGTAAACAGCCTCTTAGATCACAAACTCAAATTGAATTATGGCTAAGCCACGCCCCCAAACACGATAAACCAATCACAGTGCGCATAGCTAACCAAATACACTCGGACGTTCTCTGCTTACATGTCCATTGAAATGCATTGCACTTAGTCAGTTTTCATTCGTTTTTATTTTTTTCTTGTCATTTTAAGTTTAAAATGGTCAAACGGTGTGCATGGGGTACATGCAACTCCGACACGAGGTATCCTGAGAGGCTGCGTGATTTTGTGTATTTTTTACCCTTTCCCAAGCCACATTTTAACCGAGATAACGTTAAGTGTCTGCTCTGGATTAAGTTATGCGGTAGACCACAACACCAACTAAACGTGACTAAATTAAACAAGGATATCTACATCTGTTCTAAGCGAAGTCAACAATGTATTTGAACGTTATCTTTAACATCTCTCACATAACATATCCTAACATTAGAAAACGTTAGCTTCTAGCTGCGTTGTACATCATGTCACTTAGCTTCAATAACGCATCTGTAAATGACCAAGATAACAAATGTTATTGCAATGTTGTGCTGAATGATTCATGTAAATATTGTAGCGCCAAACTAACGGAGAGGTACTTTTGATAAAGATGGTAAAAAGGCTTTTCCTGAAAACGTATGCAACTTAGACCTGTACATATTGAATTTGATCATGATGGCAACGAGATGCGGTTTATCGCGTTTACACTGTGACCTGTAAATTTTTGCGTGGAGCTGAAGCTTTTCATCGACCTTCTCAACAATAAAATTATTAATATAACCCTCCAATGCATAGTTAAGGCCCTTTTGGTGACTTCGAAATGATATATAGTCTTTCTGTCTCCAAAAATTATCAATTGTCTCCTACTGTGACCGCTGCCATAGCGCCTATCACCGAATGTTGATTGTTTGTCCGAGTGTGTGGAGGGGGTGTGGCTTAGTCATAGGTCAATTGGATATAGAGATGAATTGCCCATGGCCGTATTTGTCCAAGTTCTTGTCTCTTAAAGCAACACTAGGGCTGCAAAAATGAATCGTTTAAATTGCTAAAAATCAATTACTAAAAGAGTTGGCAGCGAATTTCATAATCTATTCATTGTGTCGCGTGATGCAGAGACGTTTAATTAAAAAAAAAAAAATTCAGTTAAGCGCGGAGCGGAGTGAACATACTCGCACTGCGGCCCAAACCGCCTACTTCCATACTATATAGTAGGCAAAGAGTACAAGAAGTAGTGCTTTTCGCCTACTATATAGTATGGAAGCAGCGTCGGTCTCTCTCGCGCAGTGTTGCTTGCAGAGTTTGGCGCCTCATAGACAGAGAAAAGAACGGAGAAAAGACAGGATGACGGCTGGAGAAAAGATAAAAAAAACAGCAATGGTAGAGGAAAACTACATGTCAGTGTTTAACTCCTCCCAAACGTAAGCGCCTCACCTGGAAGTTAGCCGGCAAAGAGGTAAACAAACAAAGACATGCTTATGCTTTAGCGAGTAAAAAAACTTTCTAGAACCAATAAAAAACTCCAATGACAAACTCCAATGATATTAAACAAAGAAAAAAACTTTGAGATGGAGTTGTATGAACGCTTTTCCCCGTCATGGACCTATACGTTAAATCATCACGCTGTCACTCTCCTGCTGCTCTGTACTGCACGCTCCAGCTCATGCCGAGCAAGGAGAGTTTTTGCTCTTTGCTGCCCCTACAGGTTAGAAGCGTAATTGTTCATTACCACTGTTGTAAATACTGCAGCATAGCTGGCTCTGATTGGATTGTAGGTCTGCCGTAAAGCAAGTTTTTGTAGTTTTCACTCGAACTACAGGACCACGACCCAACAGTTAAAAACTTCTTTAGTGCGGTTTTGTCCGATAGAGGGCTGCAAAGCGAATGTGAAAGTGCTATTCACCCTGTTTCGAGTGGATGAACGACTGAAACTTTTTTGGAAATGTTATTTTAAGGTAAAAAAAAACCCTCATCAGTGTTGCTTTAAAAAACAACCAGTAAAGCTTACACCAAAGATGCAAACCAAATATTTGTCTGTTGGCGTCGAAAACAAGCACATAATAAGTGAGTTATAGCCATTTTAAATGAATCCTCTCGCTTTATTGCTTACATCAATTGTCAAATCTTTCCTGCCACAGTTTTGTAACAAACCTACAAGAAGACTAACTTTGTGTTTGCGCCACTGCTTTAGTTTCTGTCAATCAAACAGAAAAAATAGAGATATAACTTTTACTTATTACACATTTATCAAACCACATGATTTAATTATATTCCTTAGTTTGTTTATAATCATTATTAATAACCATTCATAATTATTATTATAAAGACCTGAAATAAACGTGTTTCAAAGTCATTTAAAACATTTTTATGCTCTCTATTGTTTTCTTTTTTATGTCTATTCATTGGCAAGTTTGCAGACTGTCAGTTTGAGATAAATATTTGTGTATTGAGTAGTTTACAAACTAAAACAAATACAGAAATCATAAATGTATTACATTATTATTTGAAACCCCAAATCCTTTTCTTAAAACATTCTTTATTAAAAATTACATTCAGGTATTTGTAATATAATGTCATTTAAAAAAATCTAGTTAATGCAGCTAGCTACTTTTTATGGGAGACTTTTTCAGATGGGTAGTTTGGCTGTAGTTTACTTATACTGATAAGTAGCTTGTAGATTATTTAACTTCAGTTTCAGAGTAGCTTCACCGGTAAAACTGCTGACTGTTTTAAAGATAAATATTAAGATAAATATTCAGCAGGGAGCTTCACGCTTCACAAACTCTTCATTTTGCTGAAAACAATGTGACCTTTAATAAAAACTATTTGTACTGATTTATTGTGTTTGCTTCTCATGTTTCTTTGTGCACTGGCTCAAGTAGACAAACGGAAAAAATAAAAACAAAGTTTATTTGAGGTAATGCATAATGTAATCTTATTAAAATGGAATTTCATCAAATTGGTTTGGAATAAAACATCGTTCAGGAACGGATATTGAAGTCAAGGTATCGGTATCAAACATTTTAAACAATACCTACAGAATATTATCAACATTATTGTGCCCGAGCGCTTCACATCACCTCACAGGGCCTGTTTAGACCCAGATCATTTTCATTTTAAAACACTGTTTTAAGAAGAAAATGCACTGGGACATAATATATACACACAAACACAACTCAAAAAAAATAAGAAGCTTTAGAAATACACATACCCATCACACACAAACACACATAGACATAAATGTACTGTTGCTTAATACACAACTAAGTCCTTTGGGTCTTCATATCTGTCAGTATTTGCAGGTTAGAGAAGAGGATTGATTTGTTTCCTGTACATGGTGACATTTATGATATTTGGTCTGCTGTGTTCAGAACAGTTTGACACCAGAATAATAAATACAGCTGTCATACATTGACTGGGATAAATGTAAGCACTGTTACACAAAACAACATTGTAATAATCACATCTACAGACAAATACATCATATTTACAGACTATTCCTCTTCATAGCTTCTTTAAAATACAGCCATTTAATGAATCTCCAATTACTTACTGACACTTAAACATTAAAATAATTAATCATGTAGACACTTCACTTTGAGCTGCTCGATTATGGGCAAAATCATAATCACAATAATTTAACACGATTACTTAATGACTTTGAAAACATGCATTTATTTAACCTTTTTATTAAGTGTTGCAATAGACTATACGTGGCAAAGCAGTCCGCTTAGAAAAAAATTAAAATTGAAAATCAAATGAATGATTAATTGCACAGCCCTAACGTCACTCACAATCTATATTTCACACAGACAAAATCAATCAATCTACACCTGTGATTCAGATTTGACACCTGTGATTTGGTTTTTAGTTTATGACCTCTGACTGCGACTCAGATCCAGAGATTTTCCTCTGGTCAAAACCCATCTGAGCCTATTTCTGCAACTCCTCCAATATTAATAGTGCCATAACTCAAACCATCCACCTGCTACTAGAACCAAAGGCCTGCAGACTTTATGTGTCCTGAAAACCAATAGCCTACTAGTTTTGTCTTAACAACATAATAACAGACCCGTAGGGGTGTGTGTGTGTGCGTGCGTGCGTCCGTGCACGTTTATGTCCGTTGTGTAATAAGAATTTCTGTGACAGACAGACCTACAATTCTCTGTCATTCAATTTAATTTTATTTTATTTATATAGCGCTTTCACAATTCTTTAATTGTTACAAAGCAGCTTTACATTAATAGATGCAGGAGAAAAATCGGTGGACGACATAAGGAGCAGAGTACAGCGGCTAAAATTAAACTGTACTAGCGTGCTTAGTAATAATGTAACGTATATAAGAGGGTGCCTAGTTAAGCCAATGTCAGCTGACTCCCTATAGGAAAAAAAAACAGATTTAATCAGGAGGAAAAAGTCCTATGAAGTTAAAACCCCTTGAGAGACCGCCAGAAAGAGAGGATATATACTATATAATAGATATTCATTTATATATATATATATATATATATATATATATATATATATATATATATATATATATATATACTGTATATACACGGATAGGTTGATTAAACAGGAAGCGGATGGTATTCGCTGGGCAGACAACGGCTTGGCATCATGATGAAGAAAGGCCAGTAGATCAGTGGTGTGATGACCTTCAAGGCAGCAGGAATTGGGTCTGTTAGTCTCAGTGTCCTCAGAGAAACAAAATCAGCGTAGGGGCTGCTCGGATGTAATGCAAGTGTTATACAGTATTGGTGTTGAATATCTGCTAGTTTCTGGACAAGCTAACTGTTGCCACATAAGTAACTATATTTACTAGACAAATTATGTGAATGCTTTGTTAAAGAGAAAAGTCTTAAGTTTAGACTTAAAGTGATCGACTGTGTCTGATTCTGAATGGTAAATCATTCCAGAGCTTAGGGGCTAAGTAGGAAAAGTATCGACCACCTTTAGACACTTTTGATATTCTAGTGATAGTTAAGTGACCAGAATTTTGTGACCGAAGTGTACGTGATAGATTGTATTCTGATAGTAGTTCTCTAAGATACAAAGGTGCTTGGCCATTAAGGGTTTATAGGTAATTAGAAGTATTTTAAAATGTATGCTATATTTAACTGGTAAGCAGTGTAACGATGCCAAAATTGGGCTTATGTGAACATACTTCTTAGATCTAGTAAGTACCCTTGCAGAAGCGTTTTGAAGCAGCTGAAGCTTGTTAACTTGATTTGCGTGACATCCCCTGAATAACGAGTTACAATAGTTTATTCTTGAGGTCATAAAAGCGTGGATAAGTTTCTCCTCATCTGATGCAGACAGCATATGGCGTATTTTTGAGACATTTCTAAGATGGAAGAATGCTGTGCGGCAGACTTTAGAGATATGACTATCAAAAGATAAATTGCTGTCGAACATCACACCTAGGTTCTGGAAGATGGCACCACAGTGCAGCTATCTATGGGCAACTTGTTATCTAACATATTTTTTGGAGCAATTAGTTTCAATAATAAGTATCTCTGTCTTATTGGAGTTTAGTAAAAGGAAGTTATTTGCCATCCAGTCACTGATATCACTAATACAGTCTTTTAGCTTAGAAAACTGGTGTGTTTCGCTATTATCTGCATAGCAGTGAAAACTTATGTTATATTTCCTGATAATGTCTCCTAGAGGTAACATATATAACAAAAAGAGGAGAGGGCCTAGAACTGATCCCTGCGGTACACCGCATTTAACCAAAGAGTGACATGACTTTTCCACATTTACATAAAGTGATAGTGGTTTAATACAAACCATCTAAACCAGGCTAACTCCTGACCACTGATGTCAACATAGTTTTCTAATCTATTGAAGATTGTGTGATCTATTGTGTCAAAGGCTGCACTAAGGTCTAGTAATATAAGAATCTGTCATGTTCATCCGTGTGTGTGTGTGTGTGTGTGTGTGTGTGTGTGTGTGTGTGTGTGTGTGTTTGTGTGTGTTAAGGTGAGGTTGGTGGACTGAGTTATTAGTTTTATTGATCCAGAGTTCCCATAGGGAAAATATTGAGCTCCAAAACCCAGAACAGCAAACCAATAGCACACCAGGAGACTCAACAGTAAATTAGTAAAAGAGGATCACTGTATTGTTTATATGTGTGGTATGAACCACTTATCAGTCCTCTTAATTAATAAGTTAAAGGCGGAGTCCATGATGTTTGAAAGCCACTGTTGATATTTGAAATCACCTAAACAAACACGCCCCTACCCCAATAGAATCTGGACCTTCTGTTGATAGACCCGCCCCACACATACGCAACCCGGCATTTGATTTGATTTGTTTGGCTTTAAGTGTTTTTTGGTAGTCGGCCCGTCTCCTTCTCCAAACCGTTTTTCAAACATCGTGGACTCCGCCTTTAATAAGTAATGTCAAATAAGTAAAGTAAAGCCAAAACACATAATTACAACATTCCCAAAAATACCAATAAACAAAAATTCATGAGGGGCTAAATATCATGTGAGAGATCTCCACCAACCACAAGTGTATCAAGTTAGAACAGTGCCAACTATTTTTTAAAACAAAGGCATTTGAACAAACACACACGCATAGATACACACACTGTAATGTCATGATGAACACTCATGATCATAGCACAAGATCACAAACAGAATCTACTGAAAGATGAACAACCAAACATTAAAGGTGCCATACAATGTAAACTTGTAATTAGGCATAGACGAATAATGTGAGCTGTCATGGTAATGACATCATGAATCTCAAACACGATTGTTTCCTCCTTCTTATGTAAACCTCATACAAAATACTGCTGGAAACAACAGACCAATCTCAACATAACACCAACTGTGACGTTACAGTCCAGATGTACACCCCACACTAAATTAATCACAATGTTGTTACAATGCTAAAAACAAAGTTTTGACTGCTGAGTTAGGGCTATATGCTAGTTAATGCTATATGCTAGTAAGGGTCAGGGAATCAAAAAATGAATTTTAACTTGATATTCTGTTATATAAGAGGTCATCATACTAAAATGAACATCCTGCAAGCTTGAGAACTGAAAACGTCCTCTTTACTGAAATATAACAGTTTTTGGCACCAAGCCATTAAAACAATCGATTCAGGAATGTGCTGAAATATGATGTCAGATTAAAATTTAAACACCTCCTCCATACAACGACCACTTTTGTAGACTCACCCACAGCTTTACGTGACGCACGTGTGGGGCAGGGGCAAAGCAAACAATGCAGTGTCTCAACAATCAGTAAACATGTCTTTAAAGATTGCCAAATGTAACCAAAATGACTTTTAAATCAAATTTTCCTAAGAGACTTTTATTTTGACGCGCTGATCTGTTATGAGTACTAGGGCTGCACGATTAATCGTTTTTAAACCGAAATCGCGATGTGAATGGATGCGATTTTCGAATCGCAAGAAATGCGATTATTTCGATTCAAAACTATCAAATATAACAATCATCTAGTACGCAGTTTTTGACAGTTCGCTTCATGCGCATTTTACGTTTGATGCAGTTTAGACCAATAGAGTGCATTAACACTGAGGTGCTGACTACACGTCATCACACCATTTGGAAAACATGAGCGCGAGCAGCAGTTCAACTCCTCAACAAAGTGTACGGCCATATGATTTCTGCGATGCGGAAAGCACGGACAGAATCGCGAAATGCATACAAATGGAATTAACTGCACAACGCGGAATGTCATGAAGTTGGCAGATTTTGGATTCAGTCATTTTAAAAACGCATTATAACTCATTTACCGGCAAATGAAAGGACAGAAATGCGCGAAAACATTTCCCTTTTGTGTAATGTTGGACTTAAAGAAAGGTGTATATACGTCAGTTTCTCGTCATGCATCGCAAACAATGACAAGCGCCTCATCAGACTATAAGCAGGTTTCATTAAAGCCCGGAACACAGCAGACGAAACAGGTACATTATACTTTCTTGCATGCGCACATCTGCACCGCTTTGAATATTTACAGGCATGAGGGTTCATGAAGCGCGCACACAGAGAGCAGTCAGCACATGCGTGATCACTAAACTTAAGTTTCCTTTCTTGTCTAAGTGAACATAAACAGCTGGATGTTTATCAGTATATTGAAGCAGAGCAGTTTTAAAGCTGTCTTTTGTCTTAAAGTGACAGTAACCTGGTGCTTTCTGTGTCAGAAATGTTTATTACACACCAAAAATTAAAATCACTCCTTACTCTTAACTGAACAAGCTTCTGCAGCTCCACATTTAAAATCCTACAGTGAGGACTGTGCAGTCTTTTATTTGTATTTTTTGCTTATGTTAAATCATAGATTCTAATAACTAATATATTTACATTTATTACAGATGCCTGAAAAGTAAAACAAGATGAGTATAGTCTTATGATTAAAAGAAAAACTAAACATTTGCTTGTCAGATGCATTGTTGTAGTGACAGACAAAATACATTGGCCTATATGTTATTTTAAATAAAACTTTCAAAAAAAAAAAAATTTAAATTGTATTTTGTTTAATGTTCTTAGATTAAAAAAAAGTTTGTCTGCAGAATAGCAAAGTCCTCCAGACAACTTGGTACAATGCTTAAGAGGTTTTAAATAAACAGTAGCACAGCATCTTTCTTTGGTGCTATTAAAACCACCACAACAAACCTGGATGTACCTCTTTTATTATATACTAATGAATCGCACTTTAAATCGCGAATCGCAATTTTGATCAGAACAATCGCAATTAGATTTTTTCTCCGAATCGTGCAGCCCTAATGAGTTCCCATGGAAACGGAGTGTGCAGTTGTGGTAAATACGTCTGGGAACAACACAGACACTGGATAACCTTAACTCAGAGGCTCAGAACATAACATTAGGAATGTGTGGTTAAAGTTTGTTTTTAAACAAGTTCCAGCTCACGTGGGGAGTGTTTGTTTACTTTGTGTACCACGGATTCATTTGTAAAGAACTAGATGCTGGATTTGCAGAGACTGTGATTAAAAGCACCACTAATATTGGATCTGACAAAAATGACACAGCAGTACACAGTATGTAAAACATTTTACTTTATTTAAGTTACTGCGTTTCACTGTTGCTTTGTTTGAAGAGATCGCTTGATATGTCCTGTTGTCAAACATACGTGTTTAGCCACGGATGTTACTGTTTTAATTTACTAAAAACATTAAACGATTAATAAAGGTACAACACTTAACAATACGACTGTAATATAACAATAGAAATATACAAAGTAACACGACACGTCTATCGGCACAACCCTAGTGGGCGTTTACGTACAGGTCTTCAATGCGCCCGCCCCTTCAAATGAAGCATTTCTCCAGAGAGCATCAGAACCATGTTACAAAATAGCGTATTACTTATTGCTTTTGATGTTTTTGAATGTAAAAACCACGCGAACATCATAAGTAGACATCAGACAACAGTTTAAAACAATAAAATTGACAGATCCATTGCACCTTTAATGCTATATGCTAGCGCAGTGGTTCTCAAACTTTTTCAGCGTGCGGCCCCCTTTGTGTACGGTGCATTTCTTCGCGGCCCCCCCAAAGAAAATTTATGACAAAGAACAGTTCTAAAACTTCACATTTTAATTAAACAAAACATTAAATTGTACAAAGTAGTGCTGCCTTATTTTTTTAGGTTTAATTTCACAGAATTCATGATAAATTAATGTATTTTATAAAATGTCGTAAAACTGGGGCCCTGGCACCATCTCGACTGTGCTAGCGTTTAGTCTAAAGTTCTTCTATTGACGTTACAGTTACTTTTTGCAGGTCCACAAACTTACCACTCAGAAACGTCCATTAACAATCTCCAAACAATTGATTATTCCTCAAAATCTGATACAGACTCAAACATAAGATCTGTTTACACACACACAGAGCTACTGAAGGAACTGCTCTGTGAAACAGCCAATCAGGGCTCAACATTATTATTCATGACCATGCATTCTTTGGCACCTTTAATGGCTCTTTCTCCTGATCTACACAGAAAAACAAACTCAATTTTCAACACAGAAGTGTAAAGGACACAAACTACACAAAACAGCAAAGACCATCCTGATTGGCTGACACTTAAATCATTCAAAACATAGTTTATGTCCTGTACATGATTGCTGATATCTTCAGTGATGGAGTAATTTTAATGAAAAGCTCAAACTCGATCTGCTATTACAGTAAGCGCGTTCACTGTACACGGGAGCGAGCAGTCGTTTCAGCAAGTTGCATGCTATAAATAAAATACAATCTCTCTGATTTGCGCTAAAGGGAATCATGTAAGGATGTGATAAAACAGGGAATAATGTGATGGGAACACTGAGGAAGACGAATACTTAAACTCTTTACTCATAAAATGATTCTTTATTAAAATCTTACTATTACTGAATGAGAATATAAAAATACACAAACGCATTAAACCAGGTATTCTATATTCCTTATTTTAGAATGAAATCTATGATATAGCATAATATCTAGAATGTTCACATTAAAATAAGAAAATGCATTACATGTGATTGATATGTTTGTGTGTGAGTGTGTAAAGAATGAATGACGGTGTGTGTGTTTGTGTGTGTGTGTTTAAATGTATGTAAAAGTTGTGTGTGCTAACTCACCTTTATTTCAGTCATTAAAGATGAATGTGTGAGGAGATACGCGTGCAGGTCTCTTGAATAATGAAGAAATGTCCAGTAAAAT